>NC_067123.1:512927-623939 GCF_021347895.1 Acanthochromis polyacanthus
CGGTGTCAACGCCACAAACACTAAATCAGTAATTCTGCAGTCTGTTCTTTCATGTGAGACTTTATGAAAACAATGATTTACTCTACTTTGGTCACTTGGAAAAACTTAAGTCTTGACAATTCAGATGACGAGTTTGTTCACATTCATAGTGATTTAGTAATTAGAAATGTGTAAATGATGTGCTGTAATGCAACACAACACAGCTGAACACGGCACACCACAATATAGCACAACACAACACAGTACAACAAAAGACAGTGCAACACAGGAAACCATCACACTACACAGGATTACACAACAAACACAACAGAGACCCACACAACCCACCATCATACAGTTTACCACAAAAAACGTAATATGACACAACATGGCACAACATAGCAAAACACAACTCAGAACAACACAATAAAACACAAATACACACAATATAATTTAATACTACACAGCACAATATAACACAACAACAAAAGACGGCACTTTACCTCACTGATCATTAATGTTACAACCAAAACATGGCAACAGGCAACAATGAAGTCACATTTTATGACTAATTATTATGACTGTCACTGGTTCAGGTCATCATCACACCGATCAGCCACATCATTAAAACCCATTGACAAAGTGTGCAACGTTTATTTTTTTTCATAATAACATAATGTTCTGATAGGAAACCTTGAGTCCTGGTATTTATCTGGAAGCTATTCTGACATGTACCAACTGATCACTGTTCAAAAGTTGGGGGTCACTTACAAAATGTCCTTATTTTTGAAAGAAAAAGCAGTTTTATCCATGAAAGTCAACATAAATGAATGATAAATCCAGTGTAGACATTGTTTAATGTGGTAAATGACTGTTCTAGCTGGAAACAGCTGATTTTTAATGGAATATCTCCATAGGGGTACAGAGGAACATTTCCAGCAACCATCACTCCTGTGTTCTAATGCTACATTGTGTTAGCTAATGGTGTTGAAAGGCTCATTGATGATTAGAAAACCTTGTGGAATTATGGTAGCACATAAATAAAACATGAATAAAAGCATTGAATAAAGCATGAAATTGTCTGGATGACCTCAAACTTTTGAAACAGTAGTGTACATAAACTTTGCTCCATACCAAGAACCCTCCTTGTGGGTAACAACTAGGCTTGTCATGATACCAGAAATTTAGTAGTCGATACCAATACCACTTAAATTCTACGATACTCGATACCACTCGATACCACGGTAGCGGAGGTAGCAGGTGCGTTGTGCCACAGAAATGACCGTCTGTGTCAAACACCGTGAGCTGTATAGTAGTCCAGATATATATTTTAGATATATTTATATATTAAAGGAGGCTTCGAGGCACACAGTTTGCCCCGAGGATATTTTGTAACCGAATTATTCGGATTATCCGAGGAATCTTTTCAGCCCTAAACCTATTATGCGGGACAAACAAGGCTGGACACGCTTGTTATTTTGCCATGCAGCTCATTTACTATGGACTGGGCTCATCTCATTGTAACGTAATTAGATATGAGCAACAATGATAACACGTGAATTCAAATGCATTCACCTTGAATTCTGTGTACAACTGTGTACAACTCTGGTACAACGCGGGCCGCCAAACCTGTTACGGTTCAGCGGCCCGCGGGCGGGCCGTTTTGATATCTGCCTAAGCATTTTTCGAAATAGAACAACACTGCCAACTTGATGATAGAAACATTATACACCGACGGAAAGCTTAGATTCTCATGAATCCGCCGGTATAAACCACTTTCAGATGTGATTACCACAGCGGGTAATATAAACACATTTGTCCGACAAACAACGAATATTCATCCATCCGTTCTCTATACTCGGCTTTAACGTGCACAGCGCGACTCACATTTGTGGGTTCATTATTACACACAGATGAAAATATTCCACAAAAACACCCATAATCCAACCTTGGATATCCAGACGAAACAAGCCAGTAAAATATTTTGTCCAAAACACGTCTTGAAGTCGGTATATAATCCACGAATAGGTCGTTTTCAATAATGCACCTCGCGATGCGCGTCCAATATTCCCTGTATTTCTCGTCATATTTTTATTTACAAATAAAATATTAGCGATTTTTTTTGTACTGAAAATGGCTGGAATTGACTGTACCTTATAGGGCTACATGTTTCACCAAGTTGGACGTGTTGCTCCCCTTCGCTGTGCTGCGGTGACGCATTTTTTCCAGACGGGTCAATAACCAATCCGTCCTCGTCAGCCTCGAATCCAAAAGAATTCCAGACGCGACTTCTGGCGGGTTTTTTCCAACTAATTGAGGGGCAGCTGCTGTTTTCAGCCAGGTGCGTGTGCCTCCACCATGCTGCATGTAGTTGATGGCTGAATCCGAAACCGCCCCCCACACACTCCCCCTCCACTACCGAGTGTCACTCCAAAAGAAGTCACTCTCGCAGCTGTGGAGGGCACCTATTATTGAAGGGGGAGGGTATAAATACGATCGTCAGGAATGGGACGCCCTGTCGCCTCACCGGAAAATGGAAGACGTCATCGCCATGGTAACACAAAGACGCCTACTGTGCATGGCTGTAGCGCTGTGGCAAAGGTTGCAACTAACAAGGATCGCTGCTGCTTCCAGAAGACGAAAGCGTCCCACTTTTTTTCACTCACATGTTTTCCAATCCTATTATCTGGCATGTCAAATCCAACAAATGAATGAATAAATGAATTCTGTCAATTGTGTTCAAATTTTAAGGTGTCAGGGGGTGGACAATTAAATCACACGTCAGCAGAGAAGAGGATTTGTTTCTTTTGATCTTTTTTCACCACTCTTTTTGTGATGTTCTGTCAGTGTGAAAAAGGCGTGGGAGAAATAAAGGACGCATGTGGAACTTACATCGATATGTTGTTTCCTCCTCCATTTCGACGTTGCACTTCCTGAAAAAGTTGTCCAGAGTGAGCATCGATGCAGACTCACTATTTAAGGGCTGAACAGTCCACTATCCCTCCGCACTACGCGGTTTGGGACGGCCCTTAATATGGAGGACCCTCCGCGAGAACGCGCAAACGGAGGGGTAGTGTGTAGGGATAGTGTGTAGGGGGCGGTTTGGGATTCAGCCGATCTCTTTGCAGCGTAGTCAGTCATGTGATCAGCACTGTGTGAGGGTTGCCAGATAATCGCTCATTTACAGCCAAAAAAAACAGAAGAAGCAGCCAGATCTGGCTCCTCGGTACCTACAGTACTTTGGGTAGTCTAGAAAAGTCAGTACATTTTCTGAATCTTAGTACTGACTTGGTACCGAAGTATCGGTTCTCGTGACAAGCCGAGTAACAACAGACCCCATTCAGACAACATGCCCCGCTACACCTCAAAAACCACCTAAGAACAGCTCGAGGAACATGACCAAGAGCTCAAGGCACTGACGCAGCCTCAACACTCCCTAAATCCCAATCCAGTGGATCATCGATGGGTCCAATCCATCGAGGCCGAAGCCAAACGCTGTAAGCCACTTGACCAAAAAGATCTGCTAGCTTCCTGATGCCACCAGAGATCCTGTATCTTTGCCCCGACATGTCAGAATGAAGAATAAATGTTATTTCGATGGTTTTCATGTTATGGCTCGTCAATGCAAATGCGTGTGCAAAAATTTCATGGCTATCTGTTCAATATTTGTCATAATGTTTCACCATAAGGCGACCCGATGACCCATGTCTTTTAGGGTTCATAATCAGAAGTTTTAATTCCCAGCCAGTACAGATCATCTCTTTCCCCACAGCTTCCGTTTGTTTTTCCTCTAACTGTCCACTAAAGGCCAAAAAAAAGACATTTTAATACAAATGTCAACCACTCTGGAGGAAATGTGAGCAGATAATGGAACTCCTTCGGTGCTATTTGTAGTAAATTTCATGACAATTGTTGAGATATAGATGACTGAAAATACGACCGCTGTTTGTTTAAATCTGAGCAGCTTCTGCACAAAGTGACCACAGACGACTCTCATCCACCCCCCCTTCATTAAATGCCTCACAGTAACATTGACAGTAACGCATGGCTTATAAAAGTACAGTACAGTGATTAATATGGCGTGTTTCGACTTCGACACGTGGAGGTCGGTGCGGCGTCCTCAGCCGATCCCTGCTGAACGTGCGGCTTCCACGTAACAGTGACGAGACGCTTGCAGAAGCCCAGAGTGTCCAACTGTGGATGAGATCTTAAATACGAGAGGAGTCCGATCTGCCGTCAGTACTGGAAGGAGATGACGGAGTTCACTTTGTAGACGTGATACGAGCGATTCCAGAAGACTCGGGTGAAGTAGTTCGTGTACGGAGAGTAGTTCATCTTTATCTCGTGGCAAAAACGTCCGTGCTTGGAGAACGAGTAGATCTCTCCTTTATCGTAGACCACCTGGAAAAGACAAAACACGCCCATGATCAATGAAACATTGGTGGAGCTTTCTGAGGATTCGGCTTCATCAATACTACACAGAGTAGTCAGACAACAAAATGCCGTTTATAATCTAATCAGCAACGCAAAGGCGGCAGTAAAGTGTGTAATATGTAATGTTCATAATTAATGTAATGAGCTGTCTCAAAGTTCAAGATTTTTATTTACTTCACAAAATAGACGGTCTAGGCACAGAGGAAATCTTGTGCAGGGCCTCTTGGAGTTGAAAAATAAAAAAGAAACACCAATCAAAATAGGAAGTACAAAACAAAACATTTTACAAGAGAAATAAAAGATAAAATACAAAAAGATGACAAGCAATTCATATTATACAAAATTTGAATGCAGGACTTAGTAGTGGAGTATTTCTAGGGTGGTATAAAAACTTCTACTTGAATAAGAGTTTGATTCCTTCTCCTAATGGTTCTCTGACTTTAACTACTAGAAAAAGTGTCTTCAATGATCAAATCCAGTCTTGATTTAGTAAAATCTACTGAAGTAAAACAGTTAATTCTGACACCATCAGTCTCATCCTTTATGGGATCGTACAGACTCTGTAATTAAAACATTTAAGATCATTTGAGCTTCATTACCTCTAAGATGAAGTCCACGATCCGTTTACTAGGCTTGAGGAGCAGCTGCTGGAAACGAATGCTGAGGATTTCTCCTTCCAGAGCGTCTCTCACGGCGTTACAGACACAAAGTTGATGACAAACTTCATCCAGACCGGACTCCCTACACAGACACACATCACAGTGTACAGTTATATACAATTATTACACAATACAGTGCACAGGATGTTATAAATGAGTTTCTAACAAAGCCATTTACTGCTTAGTGCAAAATATGAATTTCAAACTCAGAAGTCTGCAGTTACATGCATGAGGCTCAGTTTATTCATCAAATAAGAGCTAAACATGGAGAGACTTATGTTTGCAGAATGATATAAAGACTTCTAACAGGAGTTTGTGTGGAGAGACAGAAGCAACACTGGAGGATATTATTGGAAACTAAATAAAAGGTTCATCTCTGAGCAAATTAGTACACATTTATCAAATCAAATGTACTTGTAGAACATATTTAAAACACTCTCAGTGCTGCAAATGTCATCAGTCAGACAGCAACAAAAAAATGCAATAGGAAGACGACATGAAAAACCAGAAAAGCCCTCAGAGCGCAGTACTAGCCAAGGCTCTTCATTCCCTCATATGGCATGGTTAGAAATGCAGCATTTGTTAGTTATTGATGATCAGAAATCACAGCATCATAGAATGTGGACATTTAATCTACACTAAAGTTTGGAGACACCTTCTCATTCAATGATTTGAATTGAATTATTTTATACTTTGTAGATTAATACTGAAGACATCAAAACTATGAAAGAAAACAGATGAAAATATGTTGTAAATAAATAAGTGTAAATATTCAGTATTCATCTACAATGTAGGAAATTATACAAATAAACAAAAAGCATTGAATGAGAGGGTGTGTTCAAACTTCTGACTGGTAGTGTAGATGTACCTACACAAACTAAATGACCTTGCTCTGAGCACAGACGTGTGTTCTCCATGTGTACGTTATGTACGGATACGGAATCACGTGATCTAAATACGTAGCGGGCGGCAACACCCCCACAATTTAATCAGTTGTTCTTTGTATCATTTCTGATGGATACGTCCTGATAAGTCCTCAGTGGTGGATTTGTAGTAGAATCACAATCATGTGATCATCAGCAGGCAGCTGACGTAGTGTTCACTGGTTGTCATGGTTACAGTGACGCCGTGCTGCTATCTGGCAATGATACAAAAATATTTAACAAATCCGTGGATCCAGACTATAAGCTGCATCACTGATAAAATTGGTCCTTGTGTCATTTCTGACCTTCCCTGAAAATTTCATCCAAATTCATGAGTCTGTTTTTGAGTAATGTTGCTGACAGACAGACAGATGGACGGACAAACGTACACTAATCATCGTAACTCCACTATCTTCCTTGGCGGAGTAATTATAAAATCTGAAAATTTTATGAAAGAAAACAAAACTACAAAATACTAAAACAAGGCAAAACAGGATCGCAACTTGTAAGATCAAATTCTAGGATAAAATAAATATAAAATACTTCAATTTAAGAACATTAAAAACTACCAAAAGCCATTGAAAACATGCATGTCTTGAGATTTGTCCTACAAATGTCAGTGGAGGGGGAACTTTTAAATTGCACGAGGAAGATTGTTCCAGTTTAAAGCTCTGAAGAAACAACCAGTGCACGGCTTTCTGAACAACATAAACAGACTTTTCTAAGTCTACAGTCTGACTGCAGTGTGTGAACAGGTTTGAATGTTTTTGTGGCCTCACCCCTGCTGGACTTTGTACAAGAACTCTCTGAGAACCGAGCGTCTGAAGTGGTTCGGTAAACTGCGGGACACGTTGTCTTTGATGAAGGCTTCCATGACGGCCTGGAAGAGAGACGAGGAGGAATTTATGAACAAGTTCTGCACTTTACTGCCAAACACCTCACATAACCCAAAACCTTTTGGGGATTTCCATCTAAAGTCATCACGTTCCTTCTGCTCGACCGTCTCCGATTTGATTCCAGCTTTATCATGAACCATCTGTAAAATTGATATTCCATTTCATTTATTTATTTATTTCAAACATGTAATGAATAACATTCAATTAATGTATCACAAAAAACCATTAATAGTCCATCATGCTATAACGAGTAAGAGGAGAAAACAAACTTCAACATGTTCCAAAGGGAGTGGGAAGACGTTAAACTTATTTAATCCCACCCCTAAATTCATTCACCCATTTCAGTCAGTTCCAGAAATATCCAATGAAACAAATTCACCGCCAACATTTTTGTTTAGGCAAAGGCAACTAACTTAAACACTATGCGTCAATGAAATACAGATCAAAACTACTGTGATAGTGATAATTAAGTTCATCTTCACTGTACCTTCCAAAGATTTTTTGTTTGTATTTATATTTAAACTGGCTGATGTTTGAACATTGTTTCAGATCCATCTCAAGTTTCTTCCAGAGCCGTACCTCATTTGTTGTAGGGCTAAAACTTTTCATCGTTGTTCTATGTTTTGGTATCCTGAAACTGAATTCTTCTCTTAATATATAACCACCAACACATTCCTGAAATGTGCTCTGTAAAAAAAAAAGAAGAAGAGATAGGAGACAGGATGTGGATGGAAAATGCCGGACTCAATATTTTGACTATTTTTATATTTTATTTTATTTTATTTTGATTGTTTGTAATACTGTAATTATTATTACATACTGAATACTATATTGTTGCTGACTTCTCAAACCACCTGCAGTTATAATACAACTACTGCTGATGCCACCACTGCTACTATATTACCACCACACTGTCCTACTTTGCTTTTGATCTTTTTGTTTGTTTGTTTGTTTACGGTTTGATATAATTGTTATTGTTGTTGTTATTGTTATTACTACTACTGCTATTGCTGCTGCTGCTGCTAATTTTATTGTCATTACGACCACCACTATTGCTATTATTCTCTCTATTGCTATTATTATTATTACTGGTATTATCACTATTATTATTATTATTACCATATTATACTAGTATGATTATTATTGTAGTTACTCGATTATATACCACTGTAGTTACTATATTATATGCTATTGTTATTGTCCCCTCCCTATCTGCTGATGACCATTACCCATGTAATGACCTCTATTGTTGTTGTTTTCATATCGTTACAATTTATACTATTTCATTTATCATTTATTATTATCATTGAGTTTTTTCTTTTCTTTTTTTTACTATTATTTATTCTCTTCTGTTTCAATTCTGTCTTTTGTTTTCTTGTATCTTGCTCCCTGTTTGTCTGTGTACTGTATAAATATAAAATAAATGTGGAAAAAAAAAAAGAAGTTTATTCCAGAGCCGTACCTCATTTGTTGTAGGGCTAAAACTTTTCATCGTTGTTCTATGTTTTGGTATCCTGAAACTGAATTCTTCTCTTAATATATAACCACCAACACATTCCTGAAATTTGCTCTGTAATTGGAATGGTAACAGTTTTTTCAAATACTTTTCAGATGTGTACGTTTGTAATTATCTGTCAGACCACTTTTAGGAGATTTGTGCCTACAAAGCTTTATCTGAGCAAGATTTTGGTACCAGAATTTCCTTCAGGATTAAAAAAATGATGTCCCATCTTATCTCAGAGACGGGTCTTTTTTTTTAAAAGCTTACATTTCTACAAATCAGGGTTTAAAAATCAAAAGTATTTTTTAAAAACTCCACACCTCTTGTGTACTTTTATTGGTTTTGTGGAAACAGCTCATCAGAACGTGAAATTATCTTTCTTTTCCTCTGTGGTGACCAGGTAGATCACATTTTAAAGCATTTTATAGGTTTAGTTTTGTATTATTGTGACATACAGCTACACGTGGATCAGAAAATATCACTAATTGACTTCTGCATTATCAGTGTATTTGTTAATGTGTGCACAACATTGTCAGCGTAACGCACGATATATTTCAGGTGCAATATTTCATTAGTATGTGTGATAATATTAATTACATCAGTATAGCTGCAGGCAATACTTTTTACTGTTCTAGTATTCTTTTAGTTTACTCATTTATTTCAGTAATGTATCATACTTCTTTTTAGGTGCTGCATTTCTCATGTTGCATCACTCGATTTTATCAGCGATATCTGCCACAAGAATTCCCTTCAGGATTAATAAAGTTTAGCTTTTCTCAGAGATGGGAGCTTCAACATTTTTCCATAAATCAATTCATTATTAATCAGATATAGTTTGATCTACTTGTCCAATATTGGAGAAATAACAGTGAAGAATTCTGGCTTTTATCTTTAATAGTTCCTGAGATATTGTTGTTCAAACAGCTGCAAATTTCAATGTGAGAAAACCTGCTAAAAGTGGGTCAACAGCCAGTTTATAAAAAATTATATCTCAGAAAGTATTTGATATATCAAGCTAAAATGTTACATATATCTTCATAAACATCCATATTTTATGCCATAAAAACATCAGGCATGTCAGAGCTGGCAGAGCAGCAATAGTTTCTATATTTTGGTTTCATCGTCGTCCCGTTTTCGCTCTGACCTGGTGGTTGTGGGCTCGGATCAGGCTGTTGATCTGGTCGTAGGGGGTCGTCTGGGGGTCGCAGGGGTCACAGTCTCCGGTCAGAGCTCTGCAGGCGTTCCAGTAACCGGCCAGACGCTTCTCGTCCAGGTGGACGTGGACGGTCGAGTCCAGCTGAAAGACATAAACGAATCACTCAAAGGTCAGAACTGCAACTCAAAGTCAGTAGTTTCGGGTTTTCTTATGGTTGAAATCGAGTCTAACTACCTTCTTCAAGAGCTCCTTGGTCTGTCTGAAGTGATCTCTGGCCTTCTCATAGGTTGGCTGGTCGGTGCAGCCTTGTTGGAAGAAAATACCTCCCAGATCATAATGCATCTGAAACACAGAATACAGGTTTAGAGTAAAAACATCTTTCTGAAGCACAAACCACTGCATCCAGGATGATCTAATCCCCAGAAAGACAACCGTGAGTGCTCCACCAACCTGACAGTGCAGGTCATCGGCGCTGATTCGAAGCCCGGCTGTGGAGGATTCGGTTTCTCCGTTAGCGGCAGCGTCAGCGGCCAGCAGGTCCAGAGTCCTCAGAGTGTGGACGTAGAAGTCCTTCTTCAGCTGCAGAGCTCCTTCCAGGACGGTGATGGAGTCGGTCGCCTGCTCCTTCAGCTGAGGGAAGAATAATAATAATAGAGGAGAAAAAACGGACACAGATCCATGAAACTACTGGTGGAATTTCTTTGAAACTGGAAAAACAATTGGTTACCCTAGGACATATTTGTCTAGAATTCTACTGACAATAAGTCATTACAAAGAAATGGCTATGTCAGGAGCCACCCTCCATAGAAGACTGGTTCAATGTGGTGCACGATGTTTTTGTAACGGAGAAATTAACATCTGCACCGAGACTCAGAGCAGAAATGTTTGATAAACGCTGGAACGGCTGGATTGAGTTTATCAGCCCATAGAGACCAGACTAAGTGACGTAAGTTGTACTGCGACTGCCCTGGTTAACGCTTGTTCAGTATGTCTGTTTGTTTGCAAAATTGAAAACAGTTTGTAAAGTACATTTGTAAGATATTGCTTATCTACTGACTTCTTTATGGAAAAAAAGAGAATTAAAAAAAAAGAAATTGGACAAACATAAAACAGGGATAAACAGACCTTAATTAAAGATGTTTATTTTTGTTTATTGGCGTATGCAAGTATGAAAAGCATGTTCACTCACCACAGTCAGGATGTTTTCTGTCATTTCTTTCTCCTGCTGCACGATATTTAACCTGGAATCAGGCACAAAAGAAGTTTACGCTCACACCTTTTTGCATTTCAACTCAAAATAAAATCTGTCTGGATGTGTATTTTTCATTAATCCGTGCATCTGAGCCGAAACGCTGCCATTTGTACTGACTTTAAGGTAAGCTTATTGGTTCAGTAAATGAATTGAACTTGAAAAGAAAGTAAAGAAGCAGCGTTTACATGTTTATCTGATGAGGTCCTGGTTTGGTTTGTTTCTCTGGAAAGCTGCTCAGCACGATGGTTCTGATGGCCCTTTAAAAAACACAACAAAGACACATTAATCCTGTGCTTGAATGCTCATAAAATAAGTCTTTTAATGGGGCTGAAGAAGGTGTGATTTGACTTTCTACTATAATCTTGACAATGGATGTGTAAGAATGTTAGTGAAAGAATGATTTGATTTAATGAAAGTCCAAAACCTGGGCCACATTTGTGCCAAAACAATACAAAAATTAAATATGAATCTACAATAAAGCATAAATGCAATCCATGCTTTTGAAGAGAAAAAGCCAAATACTCCAAAAAAATAAGAAAAACGATATTAAAATGCTCCAAATGTATCAAACCAATTCCACATATTATCACTGAATTATATTTCTGGAGTCTTTATTCATTGTCCTGCTTGTTCACTTGGGTTGAAAAAAAAGTTATTGTTTCACCTTCAGACAACTTATTTTTTTCCATGCTTGTCTTTACTGAACAATATTAAGCAAAACTTTTTCAATCCTTTTGGTTTTTGTTGCTAACAACCACATTTCTGTAATCAAATAGATATTTAAGGTTTCTTCAAGATGCCAACATTAAAATGAATGTTGGAAAATACCATGACAAACTTATACTGGTCAGCTACAACACTAAATATTAAGAGATTCATGTGAGAACTTTCCTCCTTTAATGTACAATCAGAGCTGGTGACTTCCACACGGCGGCAAATAAACACTTGGAGTCAAACTGTTCTGCTAGTTTAGTATTTATCTAATTTAATCTGTCCTCAGTGAGTGTTTCCTCTCCTACCAGCGGTTGTAGATGATCACTGCCATGGCGGTGGTCGGAGGCAGAGTGGACAGATCCAGATCCACATGTTTCACACCTGGAGGCACTTTGCTGACACACAGCAGCTCATTCAGCAGCATGTTCAACACTGGGATGGTCAGTCTGGGGATGAAGAAGCAGGGGAGATAGTTACAGGATTCTACTGATACATTATCTGTCTAACTATGCTGCTTAATGTTTTATCCTTATCCAAGTTTGGTATTTGTGCATCTTTGTCTGTTATTTTCTTTCTCGGCTACACAGTAAAGGAGGCCTTCACACCTCAGTTTATTCAGAGTTTAAGTAAAAGCTGTGCAGCGACTGTGAAGAACAAGAGTCACCGAGGGACTGAAGGTTGGGCCTGTTTGTCTGATGAGCTAAACAAAAGAATTCACTGAGACTAAATTTAGCCTTTTATGAAAGAAAAACGACCATCAACTCATGATAATGTGCACACATTCATAATCATAGTAATCACAGTGGTCAAAGAAAAATAAGGCGACCCAGCTCACCGCCTCTCTCTTCCTCAGATAAAGTAAACAGATGAGCATATCAGCTTAATTATCCTCACCCATATCCATGAGACCCACTAACCCTCCATTCAATATGATCACAAAACAATATCAGAACCAAAGCAAACACGAATAACAAGAAACTCATTCAGAGAGTGTAGTACTCCCTGAAAATTTCATCCAAATCTGTTGGTCTGTTTTTGAGTAATGTTGCTGACAGACAGACAGACAGACAGACAGACAGACAGACAGACAGACAGACAGACAGACAGAAGCCGATCGTCACATAACTCTGATGCGTTCCTTGGCAGAGTAACAATCAGTATGCCCCTTAACCTTAGAATAAAGTAACAGTTCACTCATGGCTTCCAGAGGTTAAAATAATTAGTTTCTCTTTAACTGTTCTGCATTTGGTTACTGAGAAACACCCGCAGCCTCATTTCATTCTCAGAGAGCCCCACACACATTACGACCCCACTCACCCTTTCTCCAGTGAATCCAGGTCCCACTTCATGTGTGCGGCGACCTTCAGCGCCAGCAGCTTCAGGGTTCGGTTCCTGCGGTTGTCTGCTGGAGGCTGAACCTGATTCTGCTCGTTCACCGACGGTTTGGACGCCTGCTCCAGGAACTGGACGATCAGCTGCACCGGAGTCGGGTCTGAGGGAACACATACGCCCCGACAGTTTTAGACGTTAGATTTTGTTACTGATACTTTTTTTTTACTTGTACATAACTTTCAAAAGTAATGCCGAGCTGACCTGCATTTGATTTCCGCAGGTGTTTCTCCAGCAGGCTGCCGTCCAGGAGGAACTCAAACCAGGACGTCTGCAGAGGCGTACTGGGCCGACCGCTGGTCACAGCAGCCACCCGGTCGGCTGCTTCAGCACTCATCCTTCCCTATTGGACGATGACACATATAAGTTATATTTTTAAAACACATCACTGTGACCTCAGGGCGGTTAGAAACAAGATAGATTACTACTCACTTTACCTATCAATTAGGGCTGAAACCATTCCTCAAGTTATTCAAGTAATCCCATTACTTGGATTCCTCGAGGCAAAATTCTCTGAATCGATTCTTCATTTAATCCACTACATACCAGACCCCAGGTCTCTAATTAGTCTGAACCCAGACTTCATCCTATACAGATCCATAATATATAAATTACAAGAGGATTTTAAATTAGACGAGACGCTTCCATTTTAACCAGTGAAGCTTTTCTAGTGTTTACGGCGTTTATCAGATCAGAGGCTGAACTATGAGGACAGTTTAACAGTCAGACTTTCTTTGTGTGAGTCGACAAAAACTAAACGCTCAGTCAGAGTTAACAGGTATGAAGGTGATTTTCTGCTTTCTTTGTCAACTCACAGTTTCTGCTTTAAACTCAAACAGGACAGTTTAACAATCATTTGACTCGTTTTCTGCACTAAATAAACCGATGGTGTTCAGCTGCTGCAGTCAACAGGTTGTTTTAATGGAGAACAATGAGGTATATAATAATGTATGACGGTAAAAAGTGGCTACTGGAAATGATATAAGACAAGAATGCTGGTAGTAAACTATTACTTCAACATTAATGCATAAATAACAATAGTCCAGGATTACTAAGTATGTCGACCAGACAGACAGAAGATCAGCCAGGACCAGAGCCTCTCACAAGTTTAAAGATACTGTTTATCAGTCATTAAACTAAAGTATAAAAAGATATACAAAAGAAGAAATAACCGTAAGGACATGAAAAGAAACACTGCAAAGACATGCAAAGCCACTACAAAATGATGCACACACACGACAAAAGATGCAAAAATGACCACAATATGAGCCAAAATGACCACAATAGGACTGAAATTGCACACAAAGAGACACCAAACAACTATAAAGAGATGTAAAGTGACCACAATAAGATGTGAAATGACCACAGAGAAACAATACGACCACAATACCACTGAAGTTGACCACAAAGAGGCAAAATTAAGTAAATAAGTAATTATAAGAGAAACAAAATTACCAAGCCACGAAAATTATCACAGAGACACAAACCAATGACAGAGATGAAAAATGAAAACACAGTGACACAAAGTGTCTACTACACACAAAATGAACAAAAAAACATTTAAAATGACAGCAAACATGCAAAATTACCCCCAAAATCACATTTTTACCATAAAGAAAAACTTAATTACCAAGGCTTGTACCACTGCAGGATGTTATATAAAAGGTAATATGTTCATGCACCAACTACTGGTTGTACTTTCACTTAAAAAACATTAAAATTTGCTATTAATAATTCTACAGCAGCATGTAAAATTTTGAAAGCATGACAATTTCTTGCCATTTCGATGACGATATAATATTTGGTAAGAATCGATACAGTGTTTAGATGCTGAAAACACGGTCGCATTTAATATATTTTCTAAAAGTTTCATGACAAAATTAACTTGATTAAATCATTATTTTTCACGCTCACTTCTAAAAGGTTAAAGTGTCAGATAAGCTCGTTAGCCAAACATCGAGAACTGTCCAGTTCAACGTGACATGAGTAGCTTGAATTTTAAACACGGGTCCTACCAGCTGGGCGGGGACTCACACTTTGACTGAAGGGAGTATTTCTGAGTTAGCGGCTCGGGCTGCTGCTGTGAATAAACCGAGCGCACGTCTTCCACCCGTGCTCTGTTGTGTTTGCAGGCAGCGCTGTTCCGGCTAACATTTAAGCTAACTAGCTACAGTTTCCATCCTGAACGGGAACAAATCAACAAGAAGAAGATAAAAATGTTCAAAAATCGCTCTAAAAGCTCAGAGTAAACGCCCGGAGCAGCGACACCGACTGATTCTCACATAATTCATTCTGTGCTTCGCCATCGCTCCTCCATCATTCCGGTTCCACTCCGTCGCCAAGGAGACGCACGAAACGCCATGTCTGCGCATGTTTATGCTGCGTTCAGGTCACATGTTCAAACTGTGATTAAACACAGCTGAGCGACAAACCCTGTTCATGGCTATCTCTGACTTTGAATTCTCACGGATTCCCCATCTCTCAAGCTAGCAGCGTCTTTAAAAATAAAACCTTAGCGCTAATTAGCAGTAACAGCGTCCATAAAGCTAGTTTCTATGGGCCTTTACACTGTTTTTATGTAAACGGTTCCACTTGTTGTTGAACTAATGCACAAATATAACAAAAATGTGCTAATTTAGGCTAATTACATGGTTAGCACTGGGGCTCATCACAATTGGAATAAAGCAGTTACTAGGTTTAAAATTATTGCTTTTCCGGTTTTCTCGAGATTTGCTGGACACAACACTATCATGGTGGCTGATAGATGCCTGTATTTAATTATAATCTGATAATTAAACAAAGCCTACACTACTGAACTGAGGCTGAAGTTATTTTAATTGACAGTTTTCTGCCCATCCCAGAGAGGAAATTAGAAAAAAATAAAATAAAAAATAAAAATTCAGGAAAACCAAAAATGAAAAGAAATGGCAAACAAAAAAGTTAGGTTCCAGGAATTCATTCTTATATTGCTGCTCTTTGTGTTTATCAAAAGTTGTAAATTTTAATAAGACCAGTTAAGATAATAATATAAATGTTTAAAACTTGAAAAAAAAATGCTAAACGTTAAAATGCTTTGCATTGGCAGTTTAGAATAACATATTTTGTAATAAAAAATAATCATTAGAATATTTTTTTCCTGTTTTAATTAGTTTTTAATTTCTGTCTTTACTTGGTATGCAAGCAAACATATTTAAAGAAAAACATTTAAAAGTACTTAAGCAAATTCTCACATTTGATAATGTAGAAACGTAAACAGTTTTGCATTTTTGCTTGAATAAAGACATGAACTGACTAATCACTTCAGCTGTATTTGCTTTTACTGCTGGACAAATATCCAGCGCAAACTGCTTCATAAGCTCCTCTTCCTATATCTTAATTTATGGTGGTACAAACAGCACAATATCTCCCTGTAAAGTGTAGCAGAGTTGATGTAAATAGCAGCATGAAAAGAAAATACTCAGAAACTTAATATTGAAATATGAAACTGAGGATTGGGAGCATCTGATTGGAATTAAAAAAAAACACATGCAAAGTAGCACCACACAGAGTGTTACATTTAATTCAGTAAAACACCACGTGGCTTTTTGCAAAGGGACAGTTGTTATTTGCATGACAGCACCAGGAGGAATTTATCACCGGATACTGAAGGAAACAGGACTGAGAGTGACGAATAAAGACTCATAAGGCATCTGATGAACAGAATCATAAAAACAGAAGCAGCTTCTTTTAGTTTTAAACCTGAACAAGATGCAGCTCAGTTTACAGGATCCCAGATGTTTGCTCTGTCCTGGATCCTGAACTGAGCCGCTCCATTTAAAAGAAAGAGAAAAAAGCTGAGAAAATGTAATAAAATAAGAGTGAATCCACAAATATGACTCCCAGCAGCTTCAGATATATTCAGTAGCTGACTTTAGACCTCAGGAGTGACATACTTTATCTTCTTAAACTTCCCTTTTACCATGGGCGTAACCACCATCTCAAAAGTGAGGGGGACAAATTTTTCAGAGCGATTTATCATTCTCTTACATTTAATTGCACCGTCCTTAGTGGCTAAAGAACCACATAATCCCTAACAGCCACAGTGCAATACCAGGGGACCAACTAGGCTAGTTCTATAAAGTATAAAACTTTAAACTATAAAATCTAAAGTTTTAGTGGCCAAACTCTAGTTGAGTTGACAACAATGTCGCTTGAACATCTACTGGATGAGTAGCCAAAGGTGCCAAACACTGAACATGAAATGATCAGTACTGCCTGGTTTCTCCCTGCAATAGATATCTTATTTTCAGGAAGTTATAATCTCTCCTTACCTGTAAAGACCCTACATCCTTGTCCCTGCTGCTGGCCTCTGATCCATCTCCTCCCTGACTGTGCTCTTTCTGTTATGGCAATAAACATAAAAAATGTGGTAAGAAAAATTCTGAAATAGCATTAGGAAGAGTAAAAACTGCAGTAGAATTTAACCTCAAAATCACTTTAACCTATAGATACATTTTTTTTTCACAGCCACTTATATATTTTTTTTCACCTCTGCAGACCCTGCATGGTCAACATTACTGCTGGCCACCGCCTCTGGTCCATCTCCTACCTGACTCTGCTCTTTGTTATGGAAATAATCATTAAAAAATCTGAAAATCAAAATTCTGAGATAGAATTAGAAAGAGAAGGAGTAAAAAATAGTTGTAAATTTATACCATAGATAGCCTATTCTTTTTTCTCCTCCCTGACTCTCCTCTTTTGGGACCAAAAGACTTAAATACATGGAGAGCAATTGTGAGCACATCTTCTGCCCAGAAATGAAAGAGGACTGGGTTTATTCCAAGAATAAACTAATTAGCAAGTAATGTAACAGAGGCAACCAAATTTGAATTATTGTTAACTAGCTTAACATATTGATATAGCTATTGCCACGTTTTGCCTTGTCATCATTTAGCTAACAAGTCTAACATTGTTTGCATCCAACAAGGTCACACAACTTACATGGTTTGTTTGGAAAAAATGTGTAAAGTTTTTTGCTTCTTGCTGGCTCTGGCTGGTTTGCTACACATTACTCCAGACGCACGTTCAGCACTGCTCAGCACAGCAGCACGTCTCCTGTGGAACACCTGCGTGAACATGTGCTCATGGTGCATTCAAAGACGGCTCGGGAAAACACGTTACTGGATGCTAATAACGGGTTTAGCTGTTGTAACGGCTGAAAAAAGTGCGGGGGACAGAGGGGACAGATGTGGAAAGTGCGGGGGACATGTCCCACGCGTACCCCGCGTCCGTTACGCCCATGATTACGTTACAATGATTAGATGAGCCCAGCCCATAGTAAATGAGCTGCATGGCAAAATAACAAGCGTGTCCAGCCTTGTTTGTCCCGCATAATAGGTTCAGGGCTGAAAAGATTCCTGGGATAATCCGAATAATTCGATTACAAAATATCCACGGGGCAAATTGTGTGCCTCGAAGCCTCGTTTAATATATAAATATATCTAAAATATATATCTGGACTACTATACAGCTCACGGTGTTTGACACAGATGGTCATTTCTGTGGCACAACGCACCTGCTACCTCTGCTACCGCGGTATCGAGTGGTATCGAGTATCGTAGAATTTAAGTGGTATTGGTATTGTCGTTCAGTATAGCCTTCTTTAACCCTTGCCTCAGGTTAAATCAGGACCAGCTCTCCGTTTAAAGGGTCAGATTCTATCTGCCTATTAGTATTCCACCTAACAGGTTTCAGCAGAATAATTAAGCTGGTGTCGAGGAATACTCGCCTAGGTCCTAACTGTCTTCTTCCAAACGTCTTACCCCTCTTACTCCAATAAATACTCTCTTACTAAGCAGCCCTCCTAAGTAGTAGAATTGATTTATTGACCACGTTTGTTAACGACAGCTTTCCTCTTAAAACTGTGGCACTTGTTGATATTCCTAGGTTCGTTTTAGAGGTTTGGATAACTAACCCCAGGGGTAATGTTTAAATAACTAGTTGGATTAAAGTAACCTTTAAGAACCATTAGATTTAATGCACACAATCAACTTAACTTTTTACCACTATGCAGAATAGGTGAATCATAATCATTTCATTAGACTTCTCTTTAAATGCAATATAGCGTTTTATTAAGCAATTATTAGCAGGGGCACAGCATTAATTCATGATTAAACAATTTAATTATTTCTGATTATTTCTAACTTAACTAAATTAAACTAAGCTGAGCGTACCTAAGAATCTTCTCTAATTAGTAAATTTAGGAGAGAGAGCGGACAGCCAGGCCTTAGCTGCCACGCCCGGTCTTCACCTGCATCTAGTTGAACTCCTCCGTGGACCAGCAGACTCGGTATGAAGTCTTCTTTGTGGGCAGAGGGTGTTCTTCATAGGCAGGGGGAGTGGAGAGGTCCCGATAGCCAATCGTTGGTCTGGCAGTTATCTTTAGTAGCAGCTGGAACACAAGTGCGGGCGTCTCAGCTGTCTTCTCAGTCGGATGGTGGTGGTGGAAAGCCCCCGTCTCATCAGGCTGTGGTGGGTCACTGGGTCCTCCAGCCCCTGGAGTGGAGCAGCCCTCTGCTGCTTCCTCCTGTGCCTCTCTGGATGTCGTAGGTGCTGTCTTCTCTTCATCTCTGCAGGGTAACTGTAGACCTCTCAGGACTCTCCTTTCAGCAGAGTGTGGTCCTCGCTTGTTGAACAAAGTCAGAAAAAGACTTTGCCTCCAACGATGTTCTCAGCGAACTCTGGAGCCTAAGTCCTGCGTTGTCTTCACGTCTCTTGGGCAAAAGGGTCCGGTGTCGACTCTTCAGAACTTTGGCGATGCTCTCCGGCAGCTCCGGCGAGCAGCATCTCTCCCCTCCGGGGGAGAACTCCGAATTCAGTGTCTGTGTCTCTGGGTTTTATACCCTAGCTCGGCTTCAGCTCAGCACATACACATTTTCACACACAATTCTAACTAATAGGTACGCCCAGGTAATTAATTCATAGGTTTAAGACACAACCTTCTTCCTATCACGCATACATCATTCTTTCCATCTTTTCTGTTAACACATCCACTTGTTACACACACTTCAGTTGTCATGACAATGTAGGCCTCAGCCCATCCTGTCATCCTGTGGAAACTCCAAGTTCCTCATTTCTGAGGAGACTTCTGCTTTTCCCATCCTGTCTGCACACAGCTCAGAACAGCACAGATTACTTCCATTCAAAACTCACTTAGTTACACTGAATCACTTCTTTAAATCATTTTTCTTAGCATGATCAAATAACTTATTTTAAATCATTCTCTTCTATAGCAATCATCATTTCCAGAATATATATCAGCCTATTAAAATCATTCTTGCATCAAGCATAAGCATAATCATGTGGTTAACTTATATAGTTTCTCATTTTAACTTTTCATTGGTTTGCTTAAAGCTTTTATTTAGGTGGTGGTTGCTCCTGGGATCTCAAATAACTAGGCCCCACTTGACAGTATCGACTACTAAATTTCTGGTATCATGACAAGCCTAGTTGTTACCCACAAGGAGGGTTCTTGGTCTGGAGCAAAGTTTATGTACACTACTGTTCAAAAGTTTGAGGTCATCCAGACAATTTCATGATTTATTCAATGCTTTTATTCATGTTTTATTTATGTGCTACCATAATTCCACAAGGGTTTTCTAATCATCAATGAGCCTTTCAACACCATTAGCTAACACAATGTAGCATTAGAACACAGGAGTGATGGTTGCTGGAAATGTTCCTCTGTACCCCTATGGAGATATTCCATTAAAAATCATCTGTTTAGAAGCTAGAACAGTCATTTACCACATTAACAATGTCTACACTGGATTCATCATTCATTTAATGTTAACTTCATGGACAAAAACTGCTTTTCTTTCAAAAATAATGATAATTCTAAGTGACCCCAAACTTTTGAACAGTGATCAGTGGTACATGTCAGAATAGCTTCCAGATAAATACCAGGACTCAAGGTTTCCTATCAGAACATTATGTTATTATGAAAAAAAATAAATGTTACACACTTTGTCAATGGGTTTTAATGATGCGGCTGATCGGTGTTGATCTCCTTCAGGATAAATTCTAATCGCTGCAGTGATGCCGTAGTATTTTTAAATTTAGTTTTATGTTATACAAACATCCTTTCAGCTGGACTGAATGTTTTGTGCTAAGTAGCAAATGCTAACACGCTAAATTTGAGGTGGTGGAACATGTGGTAGCCAAACTTTTGCAAATTGTGAGGATGTTAGCATTTAGCTCACAATGCAGCGTCGTGGAGCCTCTAGCGTGGCTCCGGAATATTTATGCAGTTATCTCAACATGACAGATTAACTTATGACTTTAACGGATCATTGTCATTGTGGTCTGTTCCTGTTTTTACGCTCACTGGCCTCTTTATTTGGCTATCTAATACAACCCAATAAAAAACAGGGCTAGAAGTTCTACTTATTTGAAACTGCAACATTTTTTGTTGACTTTGGCAAAAAAGATGATTAACTTAATGTTGCTTATTGAGTATTTAGTTGGTGGTAGTGCTGTGCTGGACTGCATTATTTTGTCCATCCCATTAACATACACGAAGAGTAAAGTACACGTGAAACAACCATGATAGATTAAAAAAAGGTCAGAAACTGAAAATGGAGAAGCAAAAAGTTCAATTTATGGCAAAGCCGTTGGGTCATTCCAGGCCTGGAGGACATTTGGGCTTCAAAATTTTTGAAAAATTAACCTTCTCTTTTGCAATTTTCTACTACATATTCATCATAATAGGTCATAAACTATGGAAGGCTTGATTAGCTCAGGTTACACATCAATGGAACCATTTTTATTCCATGTTTTATTTGTTGTTTGCTAACCCTACTCTAATCACAGTATCAGGGTTGCTAATCCGTGCTAATGTTAGCTTTTTTTCTCAGCAGTAGAAGCTAGATATTTAGCTCGCTGTTACTGCTGACCAAGAGGACAAACTGACTGATGGAAAAAAGTAAAAACAATGAGTCTGATCCTGATGATATGAGGTAGAGTGAGACATTCAATCATGGCTGCCAATGTGATGAAAACATGAAAAATAGAAGGGAGGCCACAGCTTTGCTCTACTCATTCTTTAGGAAATCTGTTTGATGATGTTAATTCCAGTGTTTCATGTGATTCACTGTGTTCTTCTACCACCTGAAAAAGGTTCTGCTAACAGGGTTGTTGTGGGACACATGCATAATAATTATCATTTGAAATATCCCTCTACTGCATGGCGTTGCCCTCAGGCAACAAACCACATTTTACAATCCCACACTGGCCCTTTAAAAGAATTCTTAATTTTTTTTTCAAATAATACTACCAGACACATCTCTGTCCAATGAAATGACCATTTGAAGTGGGTGTACCCTTTTGTTTGGGGGTGGAGCAGTCCTTTCAGGAAGTCAAGCCGCATGGGACACATGCTACAGATTGGTAAGATTAATTTCACTTTTCAACATGTTAAAATTGAATACCTTTATACCAAAAAAATATGTGCATGTGCATGCATGTACAGGGAAGCTTGTTTGATTGTTTAAATACTTATTTTGTTTTTATTTATATATTAAAACTGTGTTTTTTCATTTGGCAACATTGTGTAGCTAGCCCAATTTTATTCAGACAATGTAATGCATTTGCATGTGTATGTATGGAGATGTGTTTTTATGCATAAATGAACATCGTCAATATTTTTACTTTACAATCTAATGATATTTATACAGGACATGGATGTTAATACATTTTATGGAAGGAAGTGGGAGGATTTTGAGGTTCGGGCCATTCCCACAGACAGCGAGGACAGTGAACTTGACAGTGACAGTGAGGAAACGGACCAGGAGGAATGGATCCCTGAGTCAGGTTTGAGGGACACTTCATAGCTCAGGGGTCAGTTAGGGGTCATTTGGAAAAGTAACTCTGTGTGTGTGTGTGTGTGTGTGTGTGTGTGTGTGTGTGTGTGTGTGTGTGTGTGTGTGTGTGTGTGTGTGTGTGTGTGTGTGTGTGTGTGTGTGTGTGTGTGTGTGTGTGTGTGCGCGTGTGTGCGTGTGCGTGTGCGTGCATGTGGGTGACTGTATATCTGTGTGTTTCTAATATGTGCTTCCTTTTTCTTCTGTTCAGGAGAAAACCAGCCTCAATACAGCGAGTCTGAGACAGAGGAAGAGCAAGGAGATGAACATGAAGAGGTGGCTGAAGTGCCTCACCTCCCGAGATGGAGAAAACTCCACAACACTAACTACCACCTCCTGGACATGATCATCAGCACCACCTGGCTGCTCTACTGAAGAGACTGTGAAGGCAGTGGTATGAGGAAGAAAGAGGTAATTAAGCTTTATACTTTCAAGTCATTTATTGCAGAGGGCCTCTGCAAAAGTGGGAAGAGCCTGGAGAAGAAGAGAGGTCGTCACAGCCTGTCCATTGCTGCCGCATATGAGGAGAAGATGAAGAGAGGACCCACAGCTCCCATTCCAGTCCCAGATGTCCGCCTGGATCAAACAGCTCACTGGCTCATTATGACCGGGGACAAGGGGAGATGCAGGGTGCCACGGTGCAATGGTACACCAAAAGCTATGTGCCGCAAATGTAATGTCCACCTCTGCTTTACCCCCGATCGCAACTGCTTCCTGAAGTTCCACACTGGATAAACAAGACAGATCCCTGAATCACTTGTGTGAGATCAGGGGTCAGTTGTGTGTTCGTGTGTGTGCGTTCATGTGTGTGCATGTGTATGAATGCAAGTGTAACTCCATGTGAGTGGATAAAGAACATGTGCTTCCTGATTATTCTGTTTAAGAAAGTGCCTAAGTACCTGAAATAGATTTATGATGGTGTTTTTATAATGAATTGCTTGTTTATTTGAATGTTTTATTTGTTGATCAAATAAAAACTTTGGATAACATTGTGTATTTTCCTTGTTCCAGGAATATAACTTACTTGAGAAAACCTTGGTATTTTCTTACCCTTGTCGCACATTGTTGCCTTGAAGCAACAAACCAATATCTGATTGAGGGGGGTTGGGGGGTCAAATTTTATTATTAATGTATGATCAGGGACCCCAAAGCTTCCCTAAAATAGAATGAGAAATTTCCCCCCCAAAAAAATTAAAAAGTCATGCAGTAGAGGGTTAAGTTGATGAAATAAAATGTTCCCACAATTACAAGAGACATCAATGAAAAAAATAATCCCAAAAAAGAAAAATGTTTGTTCATTTCTATTTATCTGCATTTTTCATCTGTCTGACATCAGGAAGATTTTTATAAGAAAACTTTCCTCCCAACAAGCTCAATGAGTCTCATTTTCCTTCACTGTTTACCAAAACTTCTTATGCGCTGACATCACTCCTGTGTATCTTCTTCACTGCAGACCATAGACCGTATGCTGCAGACACACTTTAGGTTCATTACTACCCCCTACTGGGCTGGAGTGTTCATCAGTGTTACTGGTGTGCCACAAATTAGGGAACTGAGAACGGTGCAATTAAATGTGCTGTAATTACTTCATCGAAATTAACGAGTTAAAGACCCAGCCCTAGTTAAAATATTCAAGTCTAAACCACTTAAACTGCATTTAAGTAAAGTAATTGGGTACATTTACTCAGATACTTTACACCAGTCCCTCTGATATGTCAGACATTTCTCTGATAGATGTATCACTTTTACTGATTTTACAAACAATGAGTCCCTGTGGAGCTGTGTGGTGTTTGGTTCTGGGATGTCCGATCCAGGGGTCAAAACAAAATCAGTCTTCAAGCAGCTGCTTTGTCAAATTGCAACAGAGAACATGTGAATAAATGTGAAGTCAGCTGGAAGAAGGTTGATGACAAGAGTGACTTCTACTCTTCATTCAGGCAGGTGACCGGAATTTATGTGACAGAGAACTTCTGTATTGGATGATTCCATCGTCTCCATGGTGCACCGAACAAAAACAATTCTGGCATTTTTTGATGCACCCAGGGAGCCTATATAAAGGCTGAAACCTTCTGAAATTTCCCTTTTTCACCTGCTCTTGGACTTGGATTGACCTGTTCAAAGATCAGCTGCAGAAAGAAAATACTTGGAAAGCAAAACTTTTGGAAAGGGAAGACTTGAAGAAGAAGACACTTTTGGAGACCTGAAGAGGACACTCTCAGACTCTGAAAGAGAAGACCTGAAGAGGACACTTTTGGAAACCGAAGACCTGAAGAGGAAACCTTCGGCCAAAGAAGTCCAGATAAGAAGACGTTTATAAAAACGACTCTTGGTGGATCCTTGAATCACCTTTGGATCCCTGAAGACCTGGAGATGGACCTCAGACTGATGGACGTCGAGGGATACGTGGGAGTTGCCGTGGAGGTGCACCGCGACGCTACTGGTAAGATTATGAATAGATTATTAATAATGTAGCTTTTTATTGATGGAATTATGTCATTTATCTGTCTGAAATCCTTACAGCTGTGTCAGTGTAGAAACCAGTGTGACTTTCTAAATTGTAACTGTTGATAAAAACACAGATTTAGTGATTAACAGTTATTGGATGATTTTTAAAATGATTATTTGAAGCATAAAATGTAAACCTTCTCTCAGGAGAGGGTTAATCTAATTTATTAATCGTTGGCGTAGTGATTTGGAAACTCTGTCATTTTGATTTAAAGGCATCAAATTGATGAAATTTTCCATGACTTTTTTTGAAAACTAAAACAAATGATGCCAACTGGGGCAGAAATGATAAAATGCCAGAAATGTGTTTTTGCTGTATCCATGGAGACGATGGAGTCTTCAGAATGCAGCAGGCCTCTCCTCTGTGTTGCTCTGAGTCGCTTTAAAAATCACATTTTCACTCTGCTCAACCTAAACTTTGTGTCTGACTGTTTATGGACCTTTAACGTGAACTATTATTTTATTCATCACACAGTTTGTATTTGTTGAATCTCATAAGAATGACAAAATGATTCTTTTACCACTTGAATGAGGCTGCAGGTGTACCACCGTCTCCATTCAGTCACTATGATTTAAACTCATAGATTTGGTGAATAAATTGTTCTAATCTGCTAGTTTCATATTTTTTTGCTCATGTTGTTTTATTTGTAAAGGATCTCTGTTGCTGGTCGGTTTATTCTGTCGGTTAAGAAAGAACACAGTGATTTACTTTGCTTTCTACTGCTGATGTGACTGATTATCTGATGCACACAGACTAATACAGGTGCAGTTAACATGCTGCTTATCTGAGTGAGGACACTGAAAACAGTCCAGGAGAAAGGACGCTGCTGTGTTTGAGGAGAAAAGTTCACTTAGTGGAAAACATTCAGTTTATTTAGGATTTCATAAATGTGTGATGATGACCTGAACCAGCGACAGTCATAATAATTAGTCATAAAATGTGACTTCATTGTTGCCTGTTGCCGTGTTTTGGTTGTAACATTAATGATCAGAGAGGTAAAGGGCCGTCTTTTGTTGTGTTGTGTTATATTGCGCTGTGTAGTATTAAATTATATTGTGTATATTTGTGTTATCCCGTGTTTTATTGTGTTGTTCTGAGTTGTGTTTTGCTATGTTGTGCCATGTTGTGTTGTATTACGTTGTTTTGTGGTAAACTGTATGATGGTGGGTTGTGTGGGTCTCTGTTGTGTTTTGTTGCGTAATCCTGTGTAGTGTGATGGTTTCCTGTGTTGTGTTGCATTGCCTTGTACTACTTTGTTTTGTGTTGGACTGCATTGTGTTGTGTTGTGCTGCACTGTGCTGTGTGGTGTTGTTTTGAGTTCTGTTGTGCCCTGTTGCATTGTACTTTGTTATCTGTGCTGTGTTATTTGGAATTGTGTTGAACTTCGTAGTGTCATATTGTACTATGTTGTGTTGGAGTGTGTTGTGCTGTCCTGCTTTGTGCTGCATTGTGGTGTGTCATGTTCAGCTGTGTTGTGTTGCATTGTGTTGTGTTGCATTACAGCACATCATTTACACATTTCTAATTACTAAATCACTATGAATGTAAACAAACTCGTCATCTGAATTGTCAAGACTTAAGTTTTTCCAAGTGACCAAAGTAGAGTAAATAATTGTTTTCATAAAGTCTCACATGAAAGAACAGACTGCAGAATTACTGATTTAGTGTTTGTGGCGCTGACACCGTTGTTGGATGGTTATAGTGAACTGTTATTAACTTTAGTTGTGACTGTAGATGATTTAGTCCTGATATCTAATGATGTTAGAAGTACTAACATGTGATGACCTTGTTTCCTCTCAGGGTCTGTGGACTACGCCGTGGAGCATCCCCCTGCCGTCGGATTCCCGGAGACCATCTGGATCTTTGATGACGACGACGCTCCCATCTTCTACGATGTTCTGGCTCCATACGAGGAAGAAGAAGACCCAGAGGGAGAAGACCGAGAGGAAGAAGACCCAGAGGAAGAAGACTCTGAAGAGGAAGACCCCGAGACGGAAGACTCCGACGCCTGGTCCGACTGGAGCACCAGCGAAGACTCCGGCTACGACAGCCTGGACGAGGACGAAGAAGACCTGGAGGACGGCGAAGAAGAGGACGGCCGACCCCGCTCCCCCCTTGTCCAGCGTCTCCCCCCTCCTGCTGGTGCTCCGGTCATCGCTGCTCCCGCTGCTCCCCCAGAGGACCTTGCCGTCCACATCAGCTCCTTCCTCAAGAGGATCCGGGAGGAGTGCGATGTGGAGGCCCAGGTAAGTACGAAGAGGCAGCGGGTCAGCGAAGAGGACGACGCGCAGCCTGGACCATCCACTTCGTCCACAGACCACAGTGCGTCGGGTCCCTCCACATCAAGCCCGGGCTTCTCTGTGACGGGTGGAAGCTGGTTCAGGCCTTTTCGGAGTCCAGATGATAGCGACTCCGATTAGTCCTGAAACTGGTGGAAGCTCTGATCGGAGAAGTTCCAGCTGACAGGCAGCTCCCACTTCTTACTGCACGGATCAAAAAACATCAAGATCCCTGCAAATAGTAAAAATCCTCCTTCACATGTCTTAGCGTCATCAGACAATGTGGGAGGTGGTAGGTATGAGCACCTGACAAATACAGGTGTGTTTCTTCTTCTCTCTATCAGAGGTAAGCAAAATTCCAACTGCACATTTTTCAATATTTAACTATTATCCATGATACTAACTCTGTTTCTTTCTTCCTCTGAAAAAGGTAAGTTATTACTTCATCAGTTTCTCAGGATTTAATATCTCTTCATGATCATTTATAATTGAAGCATTTTACTGACTGTAGAACTTTATGTTTTGTTTCTTCATCCATCATCCAGGAGTTCCGTTCAGAGAACTCCTGGATGGTGGGCAGAGAGGACCGGACGGACCAGACCAGAAGGATGGACGACCAGGAACCCACTGGAGGGTTGGAGGAGCGTTTTCAGTCAGCTGACTAAGTGAGTCCTCACAAAGACGACAAAAGCACCAACAGGGACATGAAGTGGTGATGAGCTAAAGTAAACTTTCTGTATGTTGATGTGAACTGATAGAGCTTAGAACCGTTCCACACCTACTGTACATTTATTTATGGCTCCATGTCTGTTAAGAAGCACTGATAATTATAATTCAACAGTTCAGCAGCCAGGAACGAGTCAAAGTTTGATTTTTGGGTCCTGTTTTTCTGTTTGCCAGGTCAGCGCTCCAATTCAGACGCCCCTGCCTCCAACAGCAACGTCTCCAGCCGCTGAGGGGCGTCCTGACTCTGCCTGCACAGAACTAGTTTCCATCATGTGCTGGTTCTGTGCCGGTGGGTTTAGGAAGCTCCTCACAAAGCATCAAATGAAGACAGAGGAAGCTGCCACCTGTTTGTCTCTGAGCTCTGACAGCCAGACAGAGAAGATGTTTACTGCTTTGTTAATGTTTAATGTAAAAACCTTTTGAATATCTTTGTTATGATCCAACGTAACGTGAGAACTTTGGAGATAAACATTGTCAAAAGTTAGATTTGCTAGTTTAACCCTCCTGTTGTCCTGCAGGTCAAAGTTGACCCGTTTTAAAGTTTGAAAATGTGGAAAAATATATATATTTTCACAGTGACACTTCTGATGTCCACATTTTCAACATTGTTGGGAAATCTTTGAACATTTTTTGGTGGAAAAATGAAATGTTAAAAATGTTTCTTAAGACTATTCACAGCAAAATCAACCAAAATCCAGTTTTGGTTGATTTTTATGTGAATGTTCTTAAAGACAATATTAGAAGTGTTACTGATATATATGTCATCACTTCAGATATTTTTCTGATTTTTTTGGAAGATTTTTACTCATCATCCCACAAATGTGGGGATTTAAAAAAAAAAGTTTTAAAGGACACTTAAGGAATAATGGAATTTTCTTCCTGAAGATTTTGCAAATTTTCAGAAATTTGGGGAATTTTTTTGCTGAATTTTTGGATTTTTTTTTCAGAGAAGGAAACAATATTTTTTGGTGCCTGTAAATGAGGACAACAGGAGGGTTAATTAAAATGTAAAAGAAAAAAACTGACATCAATAACTTACTTAGTTTAATATAAAAACTTTAAAACTGTTATTGTTTATTCTAACACAAGAACCTGTAAGATAAACATTGTAAAATGTAATATTTCCTTTGTTTATTGTTAAAATATATTTAAAACTGTTCATGTGTATTACAAATAAAATGTAAATGGCCTTTTAACATTTTGATGTTATTTATAATTATTAGCACAACATCTAATCTTATTAAATAAACATTGTAAAAATATAAAAACTGTTTATTGTAGCAAAGATTCACTTGAAAAACTTTTGGACTGTTTAATATGATCTCATGTTTTAAGCATGACATTGAAATATTGTCAACAGTAAGATATAATTTATTGTAAACATTTTTTAAAAATGTGTACTGAAAGTACCTTTTAGTAACATTGTTTTTCACATCTTGCTGTATTAATGTGAATTTAATACTTCTTGAATAAATATCATAACAATTAAGATTTACTTTTGTGATGTTTTGTGAAAAGTGATTTTGAGGTATTTCAGTTTTGATGTTTAATAAATTTACAAAAATCTGTGTAAAGAAGTTTTACTCTTTGTCATGTTGGGTTGTTGATGACAGACTGATGGAGGAAACTTGTATTCATTCAGCACAAAAAAAAATTAAATCTTTGAACGGTCTGGACACATTTCAAGGCGACTCCATATTTGTGTTGTTCATATTTATCACTATTTCACTACAACTCGACTGGTTTACTGTTAAGTCAGATGATCAGAGTGTTTTCTTCACTGATGGTGGATCAACGTGGAGCTTCTTCAACACTGAACCAGACACAGGAGAGTCACATTTGTTTCAACGATGAGCTGCACTGACATACCTTACAAGAAAAAGCAGTTAGATTTGCTTTTAAATGACCTGACTTCAACACAGTTCAAAATTGTTCAGAATATGACATACTTTGTGTATAATTTAATGTCTTTCTAAACATTCTTGGAAGCAGCTCACATCTGGCATTCCATCAAATTATTTATTGAAACTTAAAAACCAACAACTTCTGTGGAAGCTATTCAGTAATTTGTTATTTTGTATAATGTTTATTTGTTATGTTATTTTGTTTAGAATACTTTATTTAGTATGAGTTATATTTGTTATATTGAGTTATAGTTATATACTCTTATTTTGAAGGTCATGGGTGATTTGGGCACACAGGTGAAGCTATTTAATGAATAGGCACTCACTCAGTAAGACAGAACGCACCGGGAGGACACACGGTTTTTTACCTGGAAGTTGGGCAGCAGCAGGCCAAGTTGTAACATCTTTTGTACCATCGTTTCAGTGCTGAAAATAAAACCTGCCTTAAAATGCACTTTTTCTGGCTGGACAATGGACTCAGTACCTGCACACACTTTAACTTTCTGAGTAAGATTCGCTGCCCGGTGCCCTCAGTGGCTTTTTGATTTTATTGTTGTTGGTAGACATTTAGCCACTATAACTTCAGTGAGATTTGAATTAGAGACGACAAAAAATAAAAATAGAGACGTGTTCAGATCACACAGAACAACGCAATTTGCTGTATAAGGAGCTGCACTCTGAGCTCTTTCCACCACTGAAAGCTCCTGAAACAGGGATGTTAGCGTTATAACCGGACCCTGGATTTACAGAAGAAGCTGTTCTCACCGACAAACCTTGTTTTCTTTTACATCCTGTGTACATCTGGGTGTGTGTTTATCTAGAAAGAGAACGCAGCAGGACGCCAATACATTTAAGTAAAACAACATTGATTAGTGAAGTCAATATAAGATAAGTCAAGATAAGCTGAGTCAAGATATGAAAAGTCAAGGTAAATCAAGATCCATTTAATCAAGATAAGTTAAGTCAAGATGAGTCAAGTCAAGATAAGTTACAATAAAGCCAACAAATGAAGATAAACTAAAGACTATGGACACCTTTCACATCTACAGATGAGGCTTGATAAATGTACATATGGGTATGTACATAGATATGACATGATGGATAATGCTATTGAGAGAGAAAACCGGTGTGAACATGGTAAAGAAAATGTTTTTATATTTTGTTGTTGAGCTATATGAACCAGTGTTGCGTGATGTTTTAATAACTGTGGTGCTTTAGGGAGAAAAGCAGGGATACATGAATTTAGATGACCTGAAGGCTGTGGAGAGAAAACACACGTTAAAGAGATATTAATACACTAGATGTATATACAGTTAATATTACATTTAATTTTAACAGTTTTATTTGACATTCAATTTGGTCATCAGGGGGGTGGGACAAGAGAAAAATGGAATTTTAGGGGAAACTCCAGACTTATATGGTTTTTAAAATTCTTTATAAACATTCTCCGATTTGTTTATTTTTTTTAAAGATTTGGTCTCAGGACAAGAACATTTAAACAACAACTGCATGTTTTAGTATTTGGACATGGATTATTTGAAATTTGATGAATGGGACATAAAATGTCCTCCAGTTCTGTTATGATCCTGCTGTATTTAATTGCATTTGATTTGTGGCCAGTAAGGTTAGTTTTAATAGGGCTGCATCTAATGATTCATTTTAGTGTCCATTAATCTTTTAATGATTGTTTTTTGCATTAATTTATTAATTGTTTGATCTTTAAAATGCAACAAAATGCTGAAAAATGTCCATCAGTGTTTCTCAAATTCCAAAATGAAAAGTCTTGTTTTGTCCAAAACCCAAAGATGTTCAGTTTACTGTCACAGAGGAGGCAAGAAACCAGAGAATATTCACATTTACTGTTTTTTTTTCTTTACAAAACAACTCAAACAGATTAATTGATGGCTATGAGAGGACAACTAATGGATTTTTTTGATGAATTGTTGCTGCTTTAGTCCTGCCATAGTCGATATTTAGACACATAAGATTAAGTTCCACTGAAACAATGAAAACACAACAGCACTGCAGTGTGTATAAATATGATTAATGATGTTGTAATACATACAAGATAACCGTTGACCTAAAAATGAATCTACACTTTACAGGGAGATATTGTGCTGTTTGTACCACCATAAATTAAGATATAGGAAGAGGAGCTTATGAAGCAGTTTGCTCTGGAAATTGTCCAGCAGTAAAAGCAAATACAGCTGAAGTGATTAGTCAGTTCATGTCTTTATTCAAGAAAAATGTTTGACTGTTTACGTTTCTACATTATCAAATGTGACAATTTGCTTAAGTACTTTTAAATTTTTTTCTTTAAATATGTTTGCTTGCATACCAAGTAAAGACAGAAATTAAAAACTAATTAAAACAGGAAAAAAATGTTCTAATGATTATTTTTTATTACAAAATATGTAATTCTAAACTGCCAATGCAAAGCATTTTAACGTTTCGCATTTTTTTTTCAAGTTTTTAAACATTTATATTATTATCTTAACTGGTCTTATTAAAATTTACAACTTTTGATAAACACAAAAAGCAGCAATATAAGAATGAATTCCTGGAACCTAACTTTTTTGTTTGCCATTTCTTTTCATTTTTGGTTTTCCTGAATTTTTATTTTTTATTTTATTTTTTTCTAATTTCCTCTCTGGGATGGGCAGAAAACTGTCAATTAAAATAACTTCAGCCTCAGTTAAGTAGTGTAGGCTTTGTTTAATTATCAGATTATAATTAAATACAGGCATCTATCAGCCACCATGATAGTGTTGTGTCCACCAAATCTCGAGAAAACCGGAAAAGCAATAATTTTAAACCGAGTAACTGCTTTATTCCAATTGTGATCAGCCCCAGTGCTAACCTTATAGCCGCACCATGTAATTAGCCTAAATTAGCACATTTTTGTTATATTTGTGCATTAGTTCAACAACAAGTGGAACTGTTTACATAAAAACAGTGTAAAGGCCCATAGAAACTAGCTTTATGGACGCTGTTACTGCTAATTAGCGCAAAGGTTTTATTTTTAAAGACGCTGCTCACTTGAGATGGGGAATCCGTGAGAATTAAAAGTCAGAGATAGCCATGAACAGAGTTTGTCGCTCAGCTGTGTTTAATCACAGTTTGAACATGTGACCTGAACGCAGCATAAACATGCGCAGACATGGCGTTTCGTGCGTCTCCTTGGCGACGGAGTGGAACCGGAATGATGGAGTATCGATGGAGAGGCGCAGAATGAATTATGTGAGAATCAGTCGGTGTCACTGCTCCGGTCGTTTACTCTGAGCTTTTGGAGCGTTTTTTGAACATTTTTTTTCTTCTTGTTGTTGATTTGTTCCCGTTCAGGTAAGACAGTCGGTTCCTCCGGGTCCGGTTCAGGATGGAAACTGTAGCGAGTTAGCTTAAATGTTAGCCGGAACAGCGCTGCCAGCAAACACAACAGAGCGCGGGTGGAAGACGTGCGCTCGGTTTATTCACAGCAGCAGCCCGAGCCGCTAACTCAGAAATACTCCCTTCAGTCAAAGTGTGAGTCCCCGCCCACCTGGTAGGACCCGTGTTTAAAATTCAAGCCACACATGTCACATAGAACTGGACAGTTCTCGATGTTTGGCTAACTAGCTTATCTGACACTTTAACTTTTTCGAAGTGAGCGTGAAAAATAGTTATTTAATCAAGTTCATTTTTTCATGAAACTTTTAGAAAATGTATTAAATGCGACCGTGTTTTCAGCATCTAAACACTGTATCGATTCTTACCAAATATTATATCGTCATCGAAATGGCAAGAAATTGTCCTGCTTTCAAAATTTTACATGCAGCTGCAGAATTATTAATAGCAAATTTTAATGTTTTTTAAGTGAAAGTACAATCAGTAGTTGGTGCATGAACAAATTACCTTTTATATAACATCCTGCAGTGGTACAAGCCTTGGTAATTAAGTTTATCTTTATGGTAAAAATGTAATTTTGGGGGGTAATTTTGCATGTTTGCTGTCATTTTAAATGTTTTTTTTGTTCATTTTGTGTGTAGTAGACACTTTGTGTCACTGTGTTTTCATTTTTCATCTCTGTCATTGGTTTGTGTCTCTGTGATAATTTTCGTGGCTTGGTAATTTTGTTTCTCTTATAATTACCTATTTACTTAATTTTGCCTCTTTGTGGTCAACTTCAGTGGTATTGTGGTCGTATTGTTTCTCTGTGGTCATTTTACATCTTATTGTGGTCATTTTACATCTCTTTATAGTTGTTTGGTGTCTCTTTGTGTGCAATTTCAGTACTATTGTGATCATTTTGGCTCATATTGTGGTCATTTTTGCATCTTTTGTCGTGTGTGTGCATCATTTTGTAGTGGCTTTGCATGTCTTTGCAGTGTTTCTTTTCATGTCCTTACGGTTATTTCTTCTTTTGTATATCTTTTTATACTTTAGTTTAATGACTGATAAACAGTATCTTTAAACTTGTGAGAGGCTCTGGTCCTGGCTGATCTTCTGTCTGTCTGGTCGACATACTTAGTAATCCTGGACTATTGTTATTTATGTATTAATGTTGAATTAATAGTTTACTACCAGCATTCTTGTCTTATATCATTTCCAGTAGCCACTTTTTACCGTCATACATTATTATATACCTCATTGTTCTCCATTAAAACAACCTGTTGACTGCAGCAGCTGAACACCATCGGTTTATTTAGTGCAGAAAACGAGTCAAACGATTGTTAAACTGTCCTGTTTGAGTTTAAAGCAGAAACTGTGAGTTGACAAAGAAAGCAGAAAATCACCTTCATACCTGTTAACTCTGACTGAGCGTTTAGTTTTTGTCGACTCACACAAAGAAAGTCTGACTGTTAAACTGTCCTCATAGTTCAGCCTCTGATCTGATAAACGCCGTAAACACTAGAAAAGCTTCACTGGTTAAAATGGAAGCGTCTCGTCTAATTTAAAATCCTCTTGTAATTTATATATTATGGATCTGTATAGGATGAAGTCTGGGTTCAGACTAATTAGAGACCTGGGGTCTGGTATGTAGTGGATTAAATGAAGAATCGATTCAGAGAATTTTGCCTCGAGGAATCCAAGTAATGGGATTACTTGAATAACTTGAGGAATGGTTTCAGCCCTAATTGATAGGTAAAGTGAGTAGTAATCTTTCTTGTTTTTAAAAATATAACTTATATGTGTCATCGTCCAATAGGGAAGGATGAGTGCTGAAGCAGCCGACCGGGTGGCTGCTGTGACCAGCGGTCGGCCCAGTACGCCTCTGCAGACGTCCTGGTTTGAGTTCCTCCTGGACGGCAGCCTGCTGGAGAAACACCTGCGGAAATCAAATGCAGGTCAGCTCGGCATTACTTTTGAAAGTTATGTACAAGTAAAAAAAAAGTATCAGTAACAAAATCTAACGTCTAAAACTGTCGGGGCGTATGTGTTCCCTCAGACCCGACTCCGGTGCATCTGATCGTCCAGTTCCTGGAGCAGGCGTCCAAACCGTCGGTGAACGAGCAGAATCAGGTTCAGCCTCCAGCAGACAACCGCAGGAACCGAACCCTGAAGCTGCTGGCGCTGAAGGTCGCCGCACACATGAAGTGGGACCTGGATTCACCGGAGAAAGGGTGAGTGGGGTCGTAATGTGTGTGGGGCTCTCTGAGAATGAAATGAGGCTGCGGGTGTTTCTCAGTAACCAAATGCAGAACAGTTAAAGAGAAACTAATTATTTTAACCTCTGGAAGCCATGAGTGAACTGTTACTTTATTCTAAGGTTAAGGGGCATACTGATTGTTACTCTGCCAAGGAACGCGTCAGAGTTATGTGACGATCGGCTTCTGTCTGTCTGTCTGTCTGTCTGTCTGTCTGTCTGTCTGTCTGTCTGTCTGTCTGTCTGTCTGTCTGTCTGTCTGTCTGTCTGTCTGTCAGCAACGTTACTCAAAAACAGACCAACAGATTTGGATGAAATTTTCAGGGAGTACTACACTCTCTGAATGAGTTTCTTGTTATTCGTGTTTGCTTTGGTTCTGGTATTGTTTTGTGATCATATTGAATGGAGGGTTAGTGGGTCTCATGGATATGGGTGAGGATAATTAAGCTGATATGCTCATCTGTTTACTTTATCTGAGGAAGAGAGAGGCGGTGAGCTGGGTCGCCTTATTTTTCTTTGACCACTGTGATTACTTTGATTATGAATGTGTGCACATTATCATGAGTTGATGGTCGTTTTTCTTTCATAAAAGGCTAAATTTAGTCTCAGTGAATTCTTTTGTTTAGCTCATCAGACAAACAGGCCCAACCTTCAGTCCCTCGGTGACTCTTGTTCTTCACAGTCGCTGCACAGCTTTTACTTAAACTCTGAATAAACTGAGGTGTGAAGGCCTCCTTTACTGTGTAGCCGAGAAAGAAAATAACAGACAAAGACGCACAAATACCAAACTTGGATAAGGATAAAACATTAAGCAGCATAGTTAGACAGATAATGTATCAGTAGAATCCTGTAACTATCTCCCCTGCTTCTTCATCCCCAGACTGACCATCCCAGTGTTGAACATGCTGCTGAATGAGCTGCTGTGTGTCAGCAAAGTGCCTCCAGGTGTGAAACATGTGGATCTGGATCTGTCCACTCTGCCTCCGACCACCGCCATGGCAGTGATCATCTACAACCGCTGGTAGGAGAGGAAACACTCACTGAGGACAGATTAAATTAGATAAATACTAAACTAGCAGAACAGTTTGACTCCAAGTGTTTATTTGCCGCCGTGTGGAAGTCACCAGCTCTGATTGTACATTAAAGGAGGAAAGTTCTCACATGAATCTCTTAATATTTAGTGTTGTAGCTGACCAGTATAAGTTTGTCATGGTATTTTCCAACATTCATTTTAATGTTGGCATCTTGAAGAAACCTTAAATATCTATTTGATTACAGAAATGTGGTTGTTGGCAACAAAAACCAAAAGGATTGAAAAAGTTTTGCTTAATATTGTTCAGTAAAGACAAGCATGGAAAAAAATAAGTTGTCTGAAGGTGAAACAATAACTTTTTTTCAACCCAAGTGAACAAACAGGACAATGAATAAAGACTCCAGAAATATAATTCAGTGATAATATGTGGAATTGGTTTGATACATTTGGAGCATTTTAATATCGTTTTTCTTATTTTTTTGGAGTATTTGGCTTTTTCTCTTCAAAAGCATGGATTGCATTTATGCTTTATTGTAGATTCATATTTAATTTTTGTATTGTTTTGGCACAAATGTGGCCCAGGTTTTGGACTTTCATTAAATCAAATCATTCTTTCACTAACATTCTTACACATCCATTGAAAGATTATAGTAGAAAGTCAAATCACACCTTCTTCAGCCCCATTAAAAGACTTATTTTATGAGCATTCAAGCACAGGATTAATGTGTCTTTGTTGTGTTTTTTAAAGGGCCATCAGAACCATCGTGCTGAGCAGCTTTCCAGAGAAACAAACCAAACCAGGACCTCATCAGATAAACATGTAAACGCTGCTTCTTTACTTTCTTTTCAAGTTCAGTTCATTTACTGAACCAATAAGCTTACCTTAAAGTCAGTACAAATGGCAGCGTTTCGGCTCAGATGCACGGATTAATGAAAAATTCACATCCAGACAGATTTTATTTTGAGTTGAAATGCAAAAAGGTGTGAGCGTAAACTTCTTTTTGTGCCTGAATCCAGGTTAAATATCGTTCAGCAGGAGAAAGAAATGACAGAAAACATCCTGACTGTGGTGAGTGAACATGCTTTTCATACTTGCATACGCCAATAAACAATAATAAATATCTTTAATTAAGGTCTGTTTATCCCTGTTTTATGTTTGTCCAATTTCTTTTTTTTTAATTCTCTTTTTTTCCATAAAGAAGTCAGTAGATAAGCAATATCTTACAAATGTACTTTACAAACTGTTTTCAATTTTGCAAACAAACAGACATACTGAACAAGCGTTAACCAGGGCAGTCGCAGTACAACTTACGTCACTTAGTCTGGTCTCTATGGGCTGATAAACTCAATCCAGCCGTTCCAGCGTTTATCAAACATTTCTGCTCTGAGTCTCGGTGCAGATGTTAATTTCTCCGTTACAAAAACATCGTGCACCACATTGAACCAGTCTTCTATGGAGGGTGGCTCCTGACATAGCCGTTTCTTTGTAATGACTTATTGTCAGTAGAATTCTAGACAAATATGTCCTAGGGTAACCAATTGTTTTTCCAGTTTCAAAGAAATTCCACCAGTAGTTTCATGGATCTGTGTCCGTTTTTTCTCCTCTATTATTATTATTCTTCCCTCAGCTGAAGGAGCAGGCGACCGACTCCATCACCGTCCTGGAAGGAGCTCTGCAGCTGAAGAAGGACTTCTACGTCCACACTCTGAGGACTCTGGACCTGCTGGCCGCTGACGCTGCCGCTAACGGAGAAACCGAATCCTCCACAGCCGGGCTTCGAATCAGCGCCGATGACCTGCACTGCCAGGTTGGTGGAGCACTCACGGTTGTCTTTCTGGGGATTAGATCATCCTGGATGCAGTGGTTTGTGCTTCAGAAAGATGTTTTTACTCTAAAGCTGTATTCTGTGTTTCAGGTGCATTATGATCTGGGAGGTATTTTCTTCCAACAAGGCTGCACCGACCAGCCAACCTATGAGAAGGCCAGAGATCACTTCAGACAGAGCAAGGAGCTCTTGAAGAAGGTAGTTAGACTCGATTTCAACCATAAGAAAACCCGACACTACTGACTTTGAGTTGCAGTTCTGACCTTTGAGTGATTCGTTTATGTCTTTCAGCTGGACTCGACCGTCCAACGTCCACCTGGACGAGAAGCGTCTGGCCGGTTACTGGAACGCCTGCAGAGCTCTGACCGGAGACTGTGACCCCTGCGACCCCCAGACGACCCCCTACAACCAGATCAACAGCCTGATCCGAGCCCACAGCCACCAGGTCAGAGCGAAAACGGGACGACGATGAAACCAAAATATAGAAACTATTGCTGCTCTGCCAACTCTGACATGCGTGACGTTTTTATGGCATAAAATATGGATGTTTATGAAGATATATGTAACATTTTAGCTTGATATATCAAATACTTTCTGAGATTACATTTTTTATAAACTGACTGTTGACCCACTTTTAGCAGGTTTTCTCACATTGAAATTTGCGGCTGTTTGAACAACAATATCTCAGGAACTATTAAAGATAAAAGCCAGAATTCTTCACTGTTATTTCTCCAATATTGGACAAGTAGATCAAACTATATCTGATTAATAATGAATTGATTTATGGAAAAATGTTGAAGCTCCCATCTCTGAGAAAAGCTAAACTTTATTAATCCTGAAGGGAATTCTTGTGGCAGATATCGCTCATAAAATCGAGTGATGCAACATGAGAAATGCAGCACCTAAAAAGAAGTATGATACATTACTGAAATAAATGAGTAAACTAAAAGAATACTAGAACAGTAAAAAGTATTGCCTGCAGCTATACTGATGTAATTAATATTATCACACATACTAATGAAATATTGCACCTGAAATATATCGTGCGTTACGCTGACAATGTTGTGCACACATTAACAAATACACTGATAATGCAGAAGTCAATTAGTGATATTTTCTGATCCACGTGTAGCTGTATGTCACAATAATACAAAACTAAACCTATAAAATGCTTTAAAATGTGATCTACCTGGTCACCACAGAGGAAAAGAAAGATAATTTCATGTTCTGATGAGCTGTTTCCACAAAACCAATAAAAGTACACAAGAGGTGTGGAGTTTTTAAAAAAATACTTTTGATTTTTAAACCCTGATTTGTAGAAATGTAAGCTTTTAAAAAAAAAAAGACCCGTCTCTGAGATAAGATGGGACATCATTTTTTTTAATCCTGAAGGAAATTCTGGTACCAAAATCTTGCTCAGATAAAGCTTTGTAGGCACAAATCTCCTAAAAGTGGTCTGACAGATAATTACAAACGTACACATCTGAAAAGTATTTGAAAAAACTGTTACCATTCCAATTACAGAGCACATTTCAGGAATGTGTTGGTGGTTATATATTAAGAGAAGAATTCAGTTTCAGGATACCAAAACATAGAACAACGATGAAAAGTTTTAGCCCTACAACAAATGAGGTACGGCTCTGGAATAAACTTCTTTTTTTTTTTCCACATTTATTTTATATTTATACAGTACACAGACAAACAGGGAGCAAGATACAAGAAAACAAAAGACAGAATTATAAACGCTTCAGACAGATGATTGCTGGAGTTTTGGGGCTGTTATGTATGAGGTATGACTGTATTATCGTGTGTGTGTGTGTGTGTGTGTGTGTGTGTGTGTGTGTGTGTGTGTGTGTGTGTGTGTGTGTGTGTGTGTGTGTGTGTGTGTGTGTGTGTGTGTGTGTGTGTGTGTGTTAAATGTAATTAGATGTACCAATATTGCTGTGAAAACATAGGATGTTGAAACAGAAAAGAGAATAAATAAATAAATAATAGTAAAAAAAGGAAAAGAAAAAACTCAATAATAATAATAAATGATAAATGAAATAGTATAAATTGTAACGATATGAAAACAACAACAATAGAGGTCATTACATGGGTAATGGTCATCAGCAGATAGGGAGGGGACAATAACAATAGCATATAATATAGTAACTACAGTGGTATATAATCGAGTAACTACAATAATAATCATACTAGTATAATATGGTAATAATATTAATAATAGTGATAATACCAGTAATAATAATAATAGCAATAGAGAGAATAATAGCAATAGTGGTGGTCGTAATGACAATAAAATTAGCAGCAGCAGTAGCAATAGTAGTAATAACAATGACAACAACAAAAACAATAACAATTATATCAAACCGTAAACAAACAAAAAGATCAAAAGCAAAGTAGGACAGTGTGGTAGTAATATAGTAGCAGTGGTGGCATCAGCAGTAGTTGTATTATAACTGCAGGTGGTTTGAGAAGTCAGCAACAATATAGTATTCAATATGTAATAATAATTACAGTATCACAAACAATCAAAATAAAATAAAATAAAATTTAAAAAATAGTCAAAATATTGAGTCCGGCATTTTCCATCCACATCCTGTCTCCTATCTCTTCTTTTTTTTTTTACAGAGCACATTTCAGGAATGTGTTGGTGGTTATATATTAAGAGAAGAATTCAGTTTCAGGATACCAAAACATAGAACAACGATGAAAAGTTTTAGCCCTACAACAAATGAGGTACGGCTCTGGAAGAAACTTGAGACGGATCTGAAACAATGTTCAAACATCAGCCAGTTTAAATATAAATACAAACAAAAAATCTTTGGAAGGTACAGTGAAGATGAACTTTATTATCACTATCACAGTAGTTTTGATCTGTATTTCATTGACGCATAGTGTTTAAGTTAGTTGCCTTTGCCTAAACAAAAATGTTGGCGGTGAATTTGTTTCATTGGATATTTCTGGAACTGACTGAAATGGGTGAATGAATTTAGGGGTGGGATTAAATAAGTTTAACGTCTTCCCACTCCCTTTGGAACATGTTGAAGTTTGTTTTCTCCTCTTACTCGTTATAGCATGATGGACTATTAATGGTTTTTTGTGATACATTAATTGAATGTTATTCATTACATGTTTGAAATAAATAAATAAATGAAATGGAATATCAATTTTACAGATGGTTCATGATAAAGCTGGAATCAAATCGGAGACGGTCGAGCAGAAGGAACGTGATGACTTTAGATGGAAATCCCCAAAAGGTTTTGGCTTATGTGAGGTGTTTGGCAGTAAAGTGCAGAACTTGTTCATAAATTCCTCCTCGTCTCTCTTCCAGGCCGTCATGGAAGCCTTCATCAAAGACAACGTGTCCCGCAGTTTACCGAACCACTTCAGACGCTCGGTTCTCAGAGAGTTCTTGTACAAAGTCCAGCAGGGGTGAGGCCACAAAAACATTCAAACCTGTTCACACACTGCAGTCAGACTGTAGACTTAGAAAAGTCTGTTTATGTTGTTCAGAAAGCCGTGCACTGCTTGTTTCTTCAGAGCTTTAAACTGGAACAATCTTCCTCGTGCAATTTAAAAGTTCCCCTTCCACTGACATTTGTAGGACAAATCTCAAGACATGCATGTTTTCAATGGCTTTTGGTAGTTTTTAATGGTCTTAAATTGAAGTATTTTATATTTATTTTATCCTAGAATTTGATCTTACAAGTTGCGATCTTGTTTTGCCTTGTTTTAGTATTTTGTAGTTTTGTTTTCTTTCATAAAATTTTCAGATTTTATAATTACTCCTCCAAGGAAGATAGTGGAGTTACGATGATTAGTGTACGTTTGTCCGTCCATCTGTCTGTCTGTCAGCAACATTACTCAAAAACAGACTCATGAATTTGGATGAAATTTTCAGGGAAGGTCAGAAATGACACAAGGACCAATTTTATCAGTGATGCAGCTTATAGTCTGGATCCACAGATTTGTTAAATATTTTTGTATCATTGCCAGATAGCAGCACGGCGTCACTGTAACCATGACAACCAGTGAACACTACGTCAGCTGCCTGCTGATGATCACATGATTGTGATTCTACTACAAATCCACCACTGAGGACTTATCAGGACGTATCCATCAGAAATGATACAAAGAACAACTGATTAAATTGTGGGGGTGTTTCTGAGTCCCATTAATTCCCGCCGCCCGCTACATATTTAGATCACGTGATTCCGTATCCGTACATAACGTACACATGGAGAACACACGTCTGTGCTCAGTGCAAGGTCATTTAGTTTGTGGGTACATCTACACTACCAGTCAGAAGTTTGAACACACCCTCTCATTCAATGCTTTTTGTTTATTTGTATAATTTCCTACATTGTAGATGAATACTGAATATTTACACTTATTTATTTACAACATATTTTCATCTGTTTTCTTTCATAGTTTTGATGTCTTCAGTATTAATCTACAAAGTATAAAATAATTCAGTTCAAATCATTGAATGAGAAGGTGTCTCCAAACTTTAGTGTAGATTAAATGTCCACATTCTATGATGCTGTGATTTCTGATCATCAATAACTAACAAATGCTGCATTTCTAACCATGCCATATGAGGGAATGAAGAGCCTTGGCTAGTACTGCGCTCTGAGGGCTTTTCTGGTTTTTCATGTCGTCTTCCTATTGCACATTTTTTTGTTGCTGTCTGACTGATGACATTTGCAGCACTCAGAGTGTTTTAAATATGTTCTACAAGTACATTTGATTTGATAAATGTGTACTAATTTGCTCAGAGATGAACCTTTTATTTAGTTTCCAATAATATCCTCCAGTGTTGCTTCTGTCTCTCCACACAAACTCCTGTTAGAAGTCTTTATATCATTCTGCAAACATAAGTCTCTCCATGTTTAGCTCTTATTTGATGAATAAACTGAGCCTCATGCATGTAACTGCAGACTTCTGAGTTTGAAATTCATATTTTGCACTAAGCAGTAAGTGGCTTTGTTAGAAACTCATTTATAACATCCTGTGCACTGTATTGTGTAATAATTGTATATAACTGTACACTGTGATGTGTGTCTGTGTAGGGAGTCCGGTCTGGATGAAGTTTGTCATCAACTTTGTGTCTGTAACGCCGTGAGAGACGCTCTGGAAGGAGAAATCCTCAGCATTCGTTTCCAGCAGCTGCTCCTCAAGCCTAGTAAACGGATCGTGGACTTCATCTTAGAGGTAATGAAGCTCAAATGATCTTAAATGTTTTAATTACAGAGTCTGTACGATCCCATAAAGGATGAGACTGATGGTGTCAGAATTAACTGTTTTACTTCAGTAGATTTTACTAAATCAAGACTGGATTTGATCATTAAAGACACTTTTTCTAGTAGTTAAAGTCAGAGAACCATTAGGAGAAGGAATCAAACTCTTATTCAAGTAGAAGTTTTTATACCACCCTAGAAATACTCCACTACTAAGTCCTGCATTCAAATTTTGTATAATATGAATTACTTGTCATCTTTTTGTATTTTATCTTTTATTTCTCTTGTAAAATGTTTTGTTTTGTACTTCCTATTTTGATTGGTGTTTCTTTTTTATTTTTCAACTCCAAGAGGCCCTGCACAAGATTTCCTCTGTGCCTAGACCGTCTATTTTGTGAAATAAATAAAAATCTTGAACTTTGATACAGCTCATTACATTGATTATGAACATTACATATTACACACTTTACTGTCGCCTTTGCGTTGCTGATTAGATTATAAACGGCATTTTGTTGTCTGACTACTCTGTGTAGTATTGATGAAGCCGAATCCTCAGAAAGCTCCACCAATGGCATCCAATTGGCATCCTTAGACGTCTTGGCTGTTGATCCCGGCGACGTCTGACGTTACGGTGAGCGTATTGCGTCATTTCCTGTTTCAGCAATGTGTCGTGTTGTTAGCATGGCTTCTGCTTCTGCCTCTTCCTCTCCTCTCCTCTCCTGCTCAGTGTGCCACATGTTTAGTTATTCCTCTGCCTCCTTTAGTGATAACGATATGTGTAATAAGTGCAGCCTTTTTGTAGTTCTGGAGGCGAGGCTCTCCGAATTGGAATCGCGGCTCCGCACCATGGAAAATAACCCGCTAGCAGCTAGCCAGGCCCCCTTAGCCGGTGCGGACCGCAATAGCTTAGCTAGTGTAGCATCTGTTAGCCGTCCCTTAGCAGCGCCCGAACAGCCGGGTGGATGGGTGACAGTTCGTAGGAAAAACAGTCCTAAACTCAAGCCTGCTGTCCCGGCTCACCACAAACCGCTTCATGTTTCTAATCGTTTTTCCCCGCTCAGCGACACACCCGCTGAGAAACCAACTCTGATCATTGGCAGCTCCATAGTCAGAAACGTGAAGCTAGCGACACCAGCGACCATAGTTAAATGCCTCCCAGGGGCCAGAGCGGGCGACATAGAAGCAAATTTGAAACTGCTGGCTAAAGATAATCGTAAATATAGTAAGATTGTTATTCACGTCGGCGGTAACGACACCCGGTTACGCCAATCGGAGGTCACCAAAATTAGCGTGGCATCGGTGTGTACTTTCGCCAAAACCATGTCGGACTCTGTAGTTTTCTCTGGACCCTTGCCTGATCTGACCAGCGATGACATGTTTAGCCGCATGTCGTCGTTTCGCCGCTGGTTGTCTATGTGGTGTCCATCAAACGACGTGGGCTTTATTGATAATTGGAGCTCTTTTTGGGGAAAACCTGGTCTGATTAGGAGAGACGGCATCCATCCCACTTTGGCTGGTGCAGCTCTCATTTCTAGGAATATGGCTGATTTTATTAGTACTCCTAAAGCATGACAACCCAGAGTTAAGACCAGGATGCAGAGTTGTAGTCTTACACACCTCTCTGCAGTTTCCTCACAGCTGTCACCCTCCAGTAATTCAGTTAACTTTATTGAGACTGTGTCTGTCCCCCGACCACCAAAATTCAATAAATTACACAAATCAAAAATATACAAAAGAAATAGTAACCACAAAAATTTAATAAAAATTAATACCACTATTTCAACAGAACACAGAGACAGGAAAATTAAATGTGGTCTGTTAAATATTAGATCTCTCTCGTCTAAATCTCTGCTAGTAAATGAGTTGATAACTGATCACCAGATTGATTTGTTCTGTTTGACTGAAACCTGGTTGCAGCAGAAAGAATTTGTTAGCCTAAACGAATCAACTCCCCCTAGTCATATTAACTGTCATATTCCTCGAATCACAGGCCGAGGAGGAGGAGTAGCAGCAATCTACCATTCTAGTTTAAAATTGAACCAGAGGCCTAAACCTGATTACAGCTCATTTGAAAATCTCACTCTTAGTCTCTCTCATCCAAATTTGAAAGCTCAGAAACCAGTTTTATTTGTTGTCATATATCGTCCTCCTGCTCCTTATTCTGAGTTTTTATCTCAATTCTCAGACTTTTTATCTGAATTAGTGCTCAGTTCAGACAAAGTTATTATTGTGGGTGACTTTAACATTCATGTTGACATAGACAGCGACAGCCTTACAACAGCTTTTAATTCATTATTAGACTCAATTGGGTTTTCTCAACATGTAAATAAACCAACTCATAGTTTTAATCACACTCTTGACCTTGTCCTGACTTGTGGCATAGAAATTGAAGAGTTAACAGTATTTCCCCAGAACCCTCTTCTTTCTGACCATTTTATGATAACATTTCAATTTAAAGTAAAGGATTGTATAGCAGCTGAGAACAAATATCATTACAGTAGGTGTTTGTCTGACAATTCAGTATCTAAATTTAAGGAAATAATACCCTCACTGTTTACTTCAGCAACATTTACTGATAAATCAGAAGGCAAATATTATTATTTTACCCCCACAGAAGTGGATTATTTTGTTAATAATGCTTCAGCCTCACTGCGTACAACTCTTGATAGTGTTGCACCTGTAAAAAAGAAAGTTATATCTCAGAGAAGACTTGCTCCTTGGTATAATTCCCAGCTGCGGACTTTAAAGCAGGCATCCCGAAAGCTGGAAAGAAAGTGGTATTCCACTAATTCAGAGGAAGTGTATGTGGCTTGGAAAAATAGTCTAGTAATCTATAAAAAAGCTCTTCGTAATGCCAGGACAACTTATTATTCATCTTTAATAGAGGAGAACAAGAACAACCCTAGGTTTCTCTTTAGCACTGTAGCCAGGCTGACAAAGAGTCAGAGCTCTGTTGAACCTTGTATTCCTTTAGCTTTAACCAGTAACGACTTCATGAGCTTCTTTACACATAAAATAGTTATGATTAGAGATAAAATTAATCTGGCCCTTCCTACAAATGTCACAGATGCTTTTGAATTGGCTGTTAGACCTGATGAATCTTTAGAATTCTTCACTCCTATATGTCTCTCTGAACTAATTTCAACAGTTTCTACATCCAAACCATCAACATGTCTTTTAGATCCTATCCCAACTAGACTCTTCAAGGAGATTTTACCTTTAATTAATTCTTCAATGTTAGATCTGATTAATCTCTCTCTAGTAACAGGCTATGTACCACAGGCTTTTAAGGTTGCTGTCATCAAACCTTTGCTTAAAAAGCCCACTTTAGATCCAGATGTGTTAGCTAACTATAGACCGATATCCAACCTACCATTTCTCTCTAAAATTCTGGAAAGAACAGTTGCAAATCAATTATGTGAACACTTACAAAGGAATAATTTGTTTGAAATGTTTCAGTCAGGCTTCAGAGTGCATCATAGCACAGAAACAGCTCTAGTGAAAGTTACTAATGACCTTCTCATAGCATCAGATAATGGACTAGTCTCTATACTTGTTTTGTTAGATCTTAGTGCAGCGTTTGACACAATCGACCACAACATTTTATTACAGCGTCTAGAACATTCAATTGGCATTAAAGGGACAGCACTGGACTGGTTTAAATCCTACTTATCAGATAGGTTCCAGTTTGTGCATGTCAACAATAACTCTTCTGAGCATACTAAAGTTAATCATGGAGTTCCTCAGGGTTCTGTCTTAGGACCGATACTTTTCACATTATACATGCTTCCTTTAGGCAATATTATTAGGAAGCATTGTATTAACTTCCATTGTTATGCAGATGACACACAATTGTATTTATCTATGAAGCCAGATGAAACTGATCAGTTAGCTAGACTGCAAGATTGTCTTAAGGACATTAAAACCTGGATGACTTTTAACTTCCTACTGCTAAATTCAGACAAAACTGAAGTCATTGTATTTGGCCCCAAACATCTTAGAAACTCGCTTTCAAAGCAAATAGTTACTCTGGATGGCATCACATTGGCCTCCAGTACTACTGTGAGGAATCTTGGAGTTATTTTTGACCAGGACATGTCCTTTAACTCACACATAAAGCAAGTCTGTAGGACTTCCTTTTTTCACCTGCGTAATATTGTAAAAATCAGGAACATTCTGTCTCAGAGTGATGCAGAAAAATTAGTTCATGCTTTTGTTACTTCCAGGCTTGACTATTGCAATTCCTTATTATCGGGTTGTCCAAATAGCTCTCTCAAACATCTACAGTTGATCCAAAACGCTGCTGCGAGAGTACTGACAGGAGTTAGCAAAAGAGATCATATTTCCCCTATACTTGCCTCTCTTCACTGGCTTCCTGTTAAATCCAGAATAGAATTTAAAATCCTTCTTCTGACATATAAAGCTCTTAATAACCAATCTCCATCATATCTTAAAGATCTGATAGTACCTTATTATCCTAGTAGAACTCTTCGCTCTCAAGCTGCAGGCTTACTTGTTGTTCCTAGAATTTCTAAAAGTAGAATGGGAGGCAGAGCCTTCAGTTATCAGGCGCCTCTCCTGTGGAACCTGCTCCCAGTTTGGGTTCGGGAGGCAGACACCCTCTCTATTTTTAAGACCAGGCTTAAAACGTTCCTTTTTGACAAATCTTATAGTTGGGGCTGACTGGGTGACCCACAGGGGTTCGGCTTGTGTCTTCATTTGCACAGCTGACTCCTTCTTGGACGTCCCTTCGTTCTGCCTCTAGTCATGCTGCTATAGGCCTATAGGCTGCTGGGGGACTTTTCTTGACGCACTGAGCCCTTCTCTATCTACCTTTACATTTAATATGTATACCGTTATTGCAGTACATTCACTCTGTTTCCCCCTGTGCTATTTCTCCGAGTGTCCCTGGTCCCAGAGCTGGATGCTTCAGATCTGCGGTTGATGTTCCACCAGCTGGTCCAGTCTCCACCATGTCCACTGTGGGATGCTGTTGCTGACCTTCCTCCAGCCCTCTGCTTCCAACTCCCTTTTTCCACCAGTCAACTCTGCATTGCCTTCACTATACTGTTATGCTAACTTACATACTGTTTGAATTTTACTGCTAGCTATATATGGAGTATGTTTAATGTCAGAGCCGTACATCATAAGAGTAAATTATGAGTCAGTTTTCAATGTTAGCTTATACTTTGTCTGTGTCACATATCCTGTCATGCATGTATCCAAATGTGTGTTGTGTTTTCCTTGCTTTCCCACCCCTCCCTCTTCTCCCATCCCTCCCCTTTGCCCTCTTCTGTCCTTCTCAACCCGCCCGGCCAGCAGGCAGATGGGTCCCCCCTATATAGAGCCGGGTTCTGCTCGAGGTTTCTTCCCTGTTAAAAGGGTGTTTTTCCTTGCCACTGTCGCCTTTGGGCTTGCTCTGGGGGTCAGGCATTTGGGTTCTGTAAAGCGTCTTGAGACGATTTGACTGTAATTGACGCTATATAAATAAAATTGAATTGAATTGAATTCAATGTTTCATTGATCATGGTCGTGTTTTGTCTTTTCCAGGTGGTCTACGATAAAGGAGAGATCTACTCGTTCTCCAAGCACGGACGTTTTTGCCACGAGATAAAGATGAACTGCTCTCCGTACACGAACTACTTCACCCGAGTCTTCTGGAATCGCTCGTATCACGTCTACAAAGTGAACTCCGTCATCTCCTTCCAGTACTGACGGCAGATCGGACTCCTCTCGTATTTAAGATCTCATCCACAGTTGGACACTCTGGGCTTCTGCAAGCGTCTCGTCACTGTTACGTGGAAGCCGCACGTTCAGCAGGGATCGGCTGAGGACGCCGCACCGACCTCCACGTGTCGAAGTCGAAACACGCCATATTAATCACTGTACTGTACTTTTATAAGCCATGCGTTACTGTCAATGTTACTGTGAGGCATTTAATGAAGGGGGGGTGGATGAGTGTCGTCTGTGGTCACTTTGTGCAGAAGCTGCTCAGATTTAAACAAACAGCGGTCGTATTTTCAGTCATCTATATCTCAACAATTGTCATGAAATTTACTACAAATAGCACCCGAAGGAGTTCCATTATCTGCTCACATTTCCTCCAGAGTGGTTGACATGTGTATTAAAATGTCTTTTTTTTGGCCTTTAGTGAACAGTTAGAGGAAAAACAAACGGAAGCTGTGGGGAAAGAGATGATCTGTACTGGCTGGGAATTAAAACTTCTGATTAGGAACCCTAACAGACATGGGTCATCCGGTCGCCTTATGGTGAAACATTATGACAAATATTGAACAGATAGCCATGAAATTTTTGTACACGCATTTGCATTGACGAGCCATAACATGAAAACCACCAAAATAACATTTATTCTTCATTCTGACATGTCGGGGCAAAGATACAGGATCTCTGGTGGCATCAGGAAGCTAGCAGATCTTTTTGGTCAAGTGGCTTACAGCGTTTGGCTTCGGCCTCGATGGACCCATCGATGATCCACTGGATTGGGATTTAGGGAGTGTTGAGGCTGCGTCAGTGCCTTGAGCTCTTGGTCATGTTCCTTGAGCTGTTCTTAGGTGGTTTTTGAGGTGTAGCGGGGTATGTTGTCTGAATGGGGTCTGTTGTTACCCACAAGGAGGGTTCTTGGTCTGGAGCAAAGTTTATGTACACTACTGTTCAAAAGTTTGAGGTCATCAAGACAATTTCACGATTTATTCGCTTTTATTCATGTTTTATTTATGTGCTACCATAATTCCACAAGGGTTTTCTAATCATCAATGAGCCTTTCAACACCATTAGCTAACACAATGTAGCATTAGAACACAGGAGTGATGGTTGCTGGAAATGTTCCTCTGTACCCCTATGGAGATATTCCATTAGAAATCAGCCGTTTCCAGCGAGAACAGTCATTTACCACATTAACAATGTCTACACTGGATTTATCATTCATTTAATGTTAACTTCATGGACAAAAACTGCAACATTTTTTGTTGACTTTGGCAAAAAAAGATGATCAACTTTATGTTGATTATTGAGTATTTAGTTGGTGGTAGTGCTGTGCTGGACTGCATTATTTTGTCCATCCCATTAACATACATGAAGAGTAAAGTACACGTGAAACAACCATGATAGATTAAAAAAAAGGTCAGAAACTGAAAATGTAGAAGCAAAAAGTTCAATTTATGGCAAAGCCGTTGGGTCATTCCAGGCCTGGAGGACATTTGGCCTTCAAAATTTTTTGAAAAATTAACCTTCTCTTTTGCAATTTTCTACTACATATTCATCATAATAGGTCATAAACTATGGAAGGCTTGATTAGCTCAGGTTACACATCAATGGAACCATTTTTATTCCATGTTTTATTTGTTGTTTGCTAACCCTACTCTAATCACAGTATCAGGGTTGCTAATCCGTGCTAATCTTAGCTTTTTTTCTCAGCAGTAGAAGCTAGATATTTAGCTCGCTGTTACTGCTGACCAAGAGGACAAACTGACTGATGGAAAAAAGTAAAACAATTAGTCTGATCCTGATGATATGAGGTAGAGTGAGACATTCAATCATGGCTGCCAATGTGATGGAAACATGAAAAATAGAAGGGAGGCCATAGCTTTGCTCTACACATTCTTTAGGAAATCTGTTTGATGATGTTAATTCCAGTGTTTCATGTGATTCACGGTTTTCTTCTACCACCTGAAAAAGGTTCTGCTAACAGGGTTGTTGTGGGACACATGCATAATAATTATCATTTGAAATATTATGTTGATGAAATAAAATGTTCCCACAATTACAAAAGACATCAATGAAAAAATAATCCCAAAAAGAAAAATGTTTGTTCATTTCTATTTATCTGCATTTTTCATCTGTCTGACATCAGGAAGATTTTTATAAGAAAACTTTCCTCCCAACAAGCTCAATGAGTCTCATTTTCCTTCACTGTTTACCAAAACTTCTTATGTGCTGACATCACTCCTGTGTATCTTCTTCACTGCAGACCATAGACCGTATGCTGCAGACACACTTTAGGTTCATTACTACCTCCTACTGGGCTGGAGTGTTCATCAGTGTTACTGGTGTGCCACAAATTAGGGAACTGAGAACGGTGCGATTAAATGTGCTGTAATTACTTCATCGAAATTAACGAGTTAAAGACCCAGCCCTAGTTAAAATATTCAAGTCTAAACCACTTAAACTGCATTTAAATAAAGTAATTGGGTACATTTACTCAGATACTTTACACCAGTCCCTCTGATATGTCAGACATTTCTCTGATAGATGTATCACTTTTACTGATTTTACAAACAATGAGTCCCTGTGGAGCTCTGTGGTGTTTGGTTCTGGGATGTCAGATCCAGGGGTCAAAACAAAATCAGTCTTCAAGCAGCTGCTTTGTCAAATTGCAACAGAGAACATGTGAATAAATGTGAAGTCAGCTGGAAGAAGGTTGATGACAAGAGTGACTTCTACTCTTCATTCTGGCAGGTGACCGGAATTTATGTGACAGAAAACTTCTGTATTGGATGATTCCATCGTCTCCATGGTGCACCGAACAAAAACAATTCTGGCATTTTTTGATGCACCCAGGGAGCCTATATAAAGGCTGAAACCTTCTGAAATTTCCCTTTTTCACCTGCTCTTGGACTTGGATTGACCTGTTCAAAGCTCAGCTGGAGAAAGAGAATACTTGGAAAGCAACACTTTTGGAAAGCGAAGACTTGAAGAAGAAGACACTTTTGGAGACCTGAAGAGCACACTCTCAGACTCTGAAAGAGAAGACCTGAAGAGGACACTTTTGGAAACCGAAGACCTGAAGAGGAAACCTTCGGCCAAAGAAGTCCAGATAAGAAGACGTTTATAAAAACGACTCTTGGTGGATCCTTGAATCACCTTTGGATCCCTGAAGACCTGGAGATGGACCTCAGACTGATGGACGTCGAGGGATACGTGGGAGTTGCCGTGGAGGTGCACCGCGACGCTACTGGTAAGATTATGAATAGATTATTAATAATGTAGCTTTTTATTGATGGAATTATGTTATTTATCTGTCTGAAATCCTTACAGCTGTGTCAGTGTAGAAACCAGTGTGACTTTCTAAATTGTAACTGTTGATAAAAACACAGATTTAGTGATTAACAGTTATTGGATGATTTTTAAAATGATTATTTGAAGCATAAAATGTAAAACTTCTCTCAGGAGAGGGTTAATCTAATTTATTAATCATTGGCGTAGTGATTTGGAAACTCTGTCATTTTCATTTAAAGGCATCAAATTGATGAAATTTTCCATGAATTTTTTTGAAAACTAAAACAAATGATGCCAACTGGGGCAGAAATGATAAAATGCCAGAAATGTGTTTTTGCTGTATCCATGGAGACGATGGAGTCTTCAGAATGCAGCAGGCCTCTCCTCTGTGTTGCTCTGAGTCGCTTTAAAAATCACATTTTCACTCTGCTCAACCTAAACTTTGTGTCTGACTGTTTATGGACCTTTAATGTGAACTATTATTTCATTCATCACACAGTTTGTATTTGTTGAATCTCATAAGAATGACAAAATGATTCTTTTACCACTTGAATGAGGCTGCAGGTGTACCACCGTCTCCATTCAGTCACTATGATTTAAACTCATAGATTTGGTGAATAAATTGTTCTAATCTGCTCGTTTCATATTTTTTTTGCTCATATTTTATTTGTAAAGGATCTCTGTTGCTGGTTGGTTTATTTTCTCGGTTAAGAAAGAACACAGTGATTTACTTTGCTTTCTACTGCTGATGTGACTGATTATCTGATGCACACAGACTAATACAGGTGCAGTTAACATGCTGCTTATCTGAGTGAGGACACTTAAAACAGTCCAGGAGAAAGGATGCTGCTGTGTTTGAGGAGAAAAGTTCACTTAGTGGAAAACATTCAGTTTATTTAGGATTTCATAAATGTGTGATGATGACCTGAACCAGCGACAGTCACAATAATTAGTCATAAAATGTGACTTCATTGTTGCCTGTTGCCGTGTTTTGGTTGTAACATTAATGATCAGAGAGGTAAAGTGCCGTCTTTTGTTGTGTTGTGTTATATTGTGCTGTGTAGTATTAAATTATATTGTGTATATTTGTGTTATCCTGTGTTTTATTGTGTTGTTCTGAGTTGTGTTTTGCTGTGTTGTGCCATGTTGTGTCATATTACGTTGTTTTGTGGTAAACTGTATGATGGTGGGTTGTGTGGGTCTCTGTTGTGTTTTGTTGTGTAATCCTGTGTAGTGTAATGGTTTCCTGTGTTGCGCTGTCTTTTGTTGTACTGTGTTGTGTTGTGCTATATTGTGGTGTGCCGTGTTCAGCTGTGTTGTGTTGCATTGTGTTGTGTTGCATTACAGCACATCATTTACACATTTCTAATTACTAAATCACTATGAATGTAAACAAACTCGTCATCTGAATTGTCAAGACTTAAGTTTTTCCAAGTGACCAAAGTAGAGTAAATAATTGTTTTCATAAAGTCTCACATGAAAGAACAGACTGCAGAATTACTGATTTAGTGTTTGTGGCGTTGACACTGTTGTTGGATGGTTATAGTGAACTGTTATTAACTTTAGTTGTGACTGTAGATGATTTAGTCCTGATATCTAATGATGTTAGAAGTACTAACATGTGATGACCTTGTTTCCTCTCAGGGTCTGTGGACTACGCCGTGGAGCATCCCCCTGCCGTCGGATTCCCGGAGACCATCTGGATCTTTGATGACGACGACGCTCCCATCTTCTACGATGTTCTGGCTCCATACGAAGAAGAAGAAGACCCAGAGGGAGAAGACCGAGAGGAAGAAGACCCAGAGGAAGAAGACTCTGAAGAGGAAGACCCCGAGACAGAAGACTCCGACGCCTGGTCCGACTGGAGCACCAGCGAAGACTCCGGCTACGACAGCCTGGACGAGGACGAAGAAGACCTGGAGGACGGCGAAGAAGAGGACGGCCGACCCCGCTCCCCCCTTGTCCAGCGTCTCCCCCCTCCTGCTGGTGCTCCGGTCATCGCTGCTCCCGCTGCTCCCCCAGAGGACCTTGCCGTCCACATCAGCTCCTTCCTCAAGAGGATCCGGGAGGAGTGCGATGTGGAGGCCCAGGTAAGTACGAAGAGGCAGCGGGTCAGCGAAGAGGACGACGCACAGCCTGGACCATCCACTTCGTCCACAGACCACAGTGCGTCGGGTCCCTCCACATCAAGCCCGGGCTTCTCTGTGACGGGTGGAAGCTGGTTCAGGCCTTTTCGGAGTCCAGATGATAGCGACTCCGATTAGTCCTGAAACTGGTGGAAGCTCTGATCGGAGAAGTTCCAGCTGACAGGCAGCTCCCACTTCTTACTGCACGGATCAAAAAACATCAAGATCCCTGCAAATAGTAAAAATCCTCCTTCACATGTCTTAGCGTCATCAGACAATGTGGGAGGTGGTAGGTATGAGCACCTGACAAATACAGGTGTGTTTCTTCTTCTCTCTATCAGAGGTAAGCAAAATTCCAACTGCACATTTTTCAATATTTAACTATTATCCATGATACTAACTCTGTTTCTTTCTTCCTCCGAAAAAGGTAAGTTATTACTTCATCAGTTTCTCAGGATTTAATATCTCTTCATGATCATTTATAATTGAAGCATTTTACTGACTGTAGAACTTTATGTTTTGTTTCTTCATCCATCATCCAGGAGTTCCGTTCAGAGAACTCCTGGATGGTGGGCAGAGAGGACCGGACGGACCAGACCAGAAGGATGGACGACCAGGAACCCACTGGAGGGTTGGAGGAGCGTTTTCAGTCAGCTGACTAAGTGAGTCCTCACAAAGACGACAAAAGCACCAACAGGGACATGAAGTGGTGATGAGCTAAAGTAAACTTTCTGTATGTTGATGTGAACTGATAGAGCTTAGAACCGTTCCACACCTACTGTACATTTATTTATGGCTCCATGTCTGTTAAGAAGCACTGATAATTATAATTCAACAGTTCAGCAGCCAGGAACGAGTCAAAGTTTGATTTTTGGGTCCTGTTTTTCTGTTTGCCAGGTCAGCGCTCCAATTCAGACGCCCCTGCCTCCAACAGCAACGTCTCCAGCCGCTGAGGGGCGTCCTGACTCTGCCTGCACAGAACTAGTTTCCATCATGTGCTGGTTCTGTGCCGGTGGGTTTAGGAAGCTCCTCACAAAGCATCAAATGAAGACAGAGGAAGCTGCCACCTGTTTGTCTCTGAGCTCTGACAGCCAGACAGAGAAGATGTTGACTGCTTTATTAATGTTTAATGTAAAAACCTTTTGAATATCTTTGTTATGATCCAACGTAAGATGAGAACTTTGGAGATAAACATTGTCAAAAGTTAGATTTGCTAGTTTAACCCTCCTGTTGTCCTGCAGGTCAAAGTTGACCCGTTTTAAAGTTTGAAAATGTGGAAAAATATATATATTTTCACAGTGACACTTCTGATGTCCACATTTTCAACATTGTTGGGAAATCTTTGAACATTTTTTGGTGGAAAAATGAAATGTTAAAAATGTTTCTTAAGACCATTCACAACAAAATCAACCAAAATCCAGTTTTGGTTGATTTTTATGTGAATGTTCTTAAAGACAATATTAGAAGTGTTACTGATATATATGTCATCACTTCAGATATTTACTCATCATCCCACAAATGTGGGGATTTTTAAAAAATAAAAGTTTTAAAGGACACTTTTAAGGAATAATGGAATTTTCTTCCTGAAGATTTTGCAAATTTTCAGAAATTTGGGGAAATTTTTTGCTGAATTTTTGGATTTTTTTTCAGAGAAGGAAACAATATTTTTTGGTGCCTGTAAATGAGGACAACAGGAGGGTTAATTAAAATGTAAAAGAAAAAAACTGACATCAATAACTTACTTAGTTTAATATAAAAACTTTAAAACTGTTATTGTTTATTCTAACACAAGAACCTGTAAGATAAACATTGTAAAATGTAATATTTCCTTTGTTTATTGTTAAAATATATTTAAAACTGTTCATGTGTATTACAAATAAAATGTAAATGGCCTTTTAACATTTTGATGTTATTTATAATTATTAGCACAACATATAATCTTATTAAATAATCATTGTAAAAATATAAAAACTGTTTATTGTAGCAAAGATTCACTTTAAAAACTTTTGGACTGTTTAATATGATCTCATGTTTTAAGCATGACATTGAAATATTGTCAACAGTAAGATATAATTTATTGTAAACATTTTTTTAAAAATGTGTACTGAAAGTACCTTTTAGTAACATTGTTTTTCACATCTTGCTGTATTAATGTGAATTTAATACTTCTTGAATAAATATAAAAAAAATAAGATTTGCTTTTGTGATGTTTTGTGAAAAGTGATTTTGAGGCATTTCAATTTTGATGTTTAATAAATTTACAAAAATCTGTGAAAAGAAGTTTTACTCTTTGTCATGTTGGGTTGTTGATGACAGACTGATGGAGGAAACTTGTATTCATTCAGCAAAAAAAAAACTAAATGTTTGAACGGTCTGGACACGTTTCAAGGCGACTCCATATTTGTGTTGTTCATATTTATCACTATTTCACTCCAACTCGACTGGTTTACTGTTAAGTCAGATGATCAGAGTGTTTTCTTCACTGATGGTGGATCAACGTGGAGCTTCTTCAACACTGAACCAGACACAGGAGAGTCACATTTGTTTCAACGATGAGCTGCACTGACATACCTTACAAGAAAAAGCAGTTAGATTTGCTTTTAAATGACCTGACTTCAACACAGTTCAAAATTGTTCAGAATATGACATACTTTGTGTATAATTTAATGTCTTTCTAAACATTCTTGGAAGCAGTTCACATCTGGCATTCCATCAAATTATTTATTGAAACTTAAAAACCAACAACTTCAGTGAGATTTGAATTAGAGAAGACAAAAAATAAAAACAGACGTGTTCAGATCACACAGAACAACGCAATTTGCTGTATAAGGAGCTGCACTCTGAGCTCTTTCCACCACTGAAAGCTCCTGAAACAGGGATGTTAGCGTTATAACCGGACCCTGGATTTACAGAAGAAGCTGTTCTCACCGACAAACCTTGTTTTCTTTTACATCCTGTGTACATCTGAGTGTGTGTTTATCTCGAAAGAGAACGCAGCAGGACGCCAATACATTTAAGTAAAACAACATTGATTAGTGAAGTCAATATAAGATAAGTCAAGATAAGCTGAGTCAAGATATGAAAAGTCAAGGTAAATCAAGATCCATTAAGTCAAGATAAGTTAAGTCAAGATGAGTCAAGTCAAGATAAGTTACAATAAAGCCAACAAATGAAGATAAACTAAAGACTATGGACACCTTTCACATCTACAGATGAGGCTTGATAAATGTACATATGGGTATGTACATAGATATGACATGATGGATAATGCTATTGAGAGAGAAAACCGGTGTGAACATGGTAAAGAAAATGTTTTTATATTTTGTTGTTGAGCTATATGAACCAGTGTTGCGTGATGTTTTAATAACTGTGGTGCTTTAGGGAGAAAAGCAGGGATACATGAATTTAGATGACCTGAAGGCTGTGGAGAGAAAACACACGTTAAAGAGATATTAATACACTAGATGTATATACAGTTAATATTACATTTAAATTTAACAGTTTTATTTGACATTCAATTTGGTCATCAGGGGGGTGGGACAAGAGAAAAATGGAATTTTAGGGGAAACTCCAGACTTATTTGGTTTTTAAAATTCTTTATAAACATTCTCCGATTTATTTATTTTTTTTAAGATTTGGTCTCAGGACAAGAACATTTAAACAACAACTGCATGTTTTAGTATTTTAGACATGGATTATTTGAAATTTGATGAATGGGACATAAAATGTCCTCCAGTTCTGTTATGATCCTGCTGTATTTAATTGCATTTGATTTGTGGCCGGTAAATGTATTTTTAATAGGGCTGCATCTAATGATTCATTTTAGTGTCCATTAATCTTGTAATTATTATTTTTTTTGCATTAATTTATTAATTGTTTGATCTTTAAAATGCAACAAAATACTGAAAAATGTCCATCATCCATTCTCCATTCTCGATACACCGCTTTATCCTCACTAGGGTCACGGGGGTGCTGGAGTCTATCCCAGCTGACTCGGGTGAAGGCAGGGGACACCCTGGACAGGTCACCAGTCTGTCACAGTCCTACATATACAGACAAACAATCACACTCACACCTACGGGCAATTTAGAATAACCAATTAACCTCAGCATGTTTTTGGACTGTGGGAGGAAGCCGGAGTACCCGGAGAAAACCCACACATGCACAGGGAGAACATGCAAACTCCATGCAGAAAGATCCTGGGCTCAGGCCGGGACTCCAACCAGGGATCTGCTTGCTGCAAGGCGAAAGTGCTAACCACTACTCCACTGTGCAGCCAAATGTCCATCAGTGTTTCTCAAATTCCAAAATGAAAAGTCTTGTTTTGTCCAAAATCCAAAGATGTTCAGTTTACTGTCACAGAGGAGGCAAGAAACCAGAGAATATTCACATTTACTGTTTTTTTTTCTTTACAAAACAACTCAAACAGATTAATTGATGGCTATGAGAGGACAACTAATGGATTTTTTTGATGAATTGTTGCTGCTTTAGTCCTGCCATAGTCGATATTTAGACACATAAGATTAAGTTCCACTGAAACAATGAAAACACAACAGCACTGCAGTGTGTATAAATATGATTAATGATGTTGTAATACATACAAGATAACCGTTGACCTAAAAATGAATCTACACTTTACAGGGAGATATTGTGCTGTTTGTACCACCATAAATTAAGATATAGGAAGAGGAGCTTATGAAGCAGTTTGCTCAGGAAATTTGTCCAGCAGTAAAAGCAAATACAGCTGAAGTGATTAGTCAGTTCATGTCTTTATTCAAGCAAAAATGCAAAACTGTTTACGTTTCTGCATTATCAAATGTAAGAATTTGCTTAAGTACTTTTAAAGTTTTTTCTTTAAATATGTTTGCTTGCATACCAAGTAAAGACAGAAATTAAAAACTAATTAAAACAGGAAAAAAATATTCTAATGATTATTTTTTATTACAAAATATGTAATTCTAAACTGCCAATGCAAGCATTTTAACTTTCAGCATTTTTTTTTCAAGTTTTAAACATTTATATTATTATCTTAACTGGTCTTATTAAAATTTACAACTTTTGATAAACACAAAGAGCAGCAATATAAGAATGAATTCCTGGAACCTAACTTTTTTGTTTGCCATTTCTTTTCATTTTTGGTTTTCCTGAATTTTTATTTTTATTTTTTTACTTTTTTTTTTTCTAATTTCCTCTCTGGGATGGGCAGAAAACTGTCAATTAAAATAACTTAAGCCTCAGTTAAGTAGTGTAGGCTTTGTTTAATTATCAGATTATAATTAAATACAGGCATCTATCAGCCACCATGATAGTGTTGCGTCCACCAAATCTCGAGAAAACCGGAAAAGTAATAATTTTAAACCTAGTAACTGCTTTATTCCAATTGTGATCAGCCCCAGTGCTAACCTTATAGCCGCACCATGTAATTAGCCTAAATTAGCACATTTTTGTTATATTTGTGCATTAGTTCAACAACAAGTGGAACTGTTTACATAAAAACAGTGTAAAGGCCCATAGAAACTAGCTTTATGGGCGCTGTTCCTGCTAATTAGCGCTGAGGTTTTATTTTTAAAGATGCTGCTCGCTTGAGAGATGGGGAATCCGTGAGAATTAAAAGTCAGAGATAGCCATGAACAGGGTTTGTCGCTCAGCTGTATTTAATTACAGTTTGAACATGTGACCTGAACGCAGCATAAACAAGCGCAGACATGGCGTTTCGTGCGTCTCCTTGGCGACAGAGTGGAACCGGAATGATGGAGGAGCGATGAAGAGGCGCAGAATGAATTATGTGAGAATCAGTCGGTGTCGCTGCTCCGGTCGTTTACTCTGAGCTTTTAGAGCGTTTTTTGAACATTTTTATCTTCTTCTTGTTGATTTGTTCCCGTTCAGGTAAGACAGTCGGTTCCTCCGTGTCCGGTTCAGGATGGAAACTGTAGCGAGTTAGCTTAAATGTTAGCCGGAACAGCGCTGCCTGCAAACACAACAGAGCGCGCGTGGAAGACGTGCGCTCGGTTTATTCACAGCAGCAGCCCGAGCCGCTACCTCAGAAATACTCCCTTCCGTCAAAGTGTGAGTCCCCGCCCAAGCTGGTAGGACCCGTGTTTAAAATTCAAGCTACTCATGTCACATTGAACTGGACAGTTGTCGATGTTTGGCTAACTTGCTTATCTGACACTTTAACCTTTTAGAAGTGAGCGTGAAAAATAATTATTTAATCAAGTTAATTTTGTCATGAAACTTTTAGAAAATATATTAAATGCGACCGTGTTTTCAGCATCTAAACACTGTATTGATTCTTACCAAATATTATATCGTCATGTAAATGGCAAGAAATTGTCATGCTTTCAAAATTTTACATGCAGCTGCAGAATTATTAATAGCAAATTTTAATGTTTTTAAAGTGAAAGTACAACCAGTAGTTGGTGCATGAACATATTACCTTTTATATAACTTCCTGCAGTGGTACAAGCCTTGGTAATTAAGTTTATCTTTATGGTAAAAATGTAATTTTGGGGGGTAATTTTGCATGTTTGCTGTCATTTTAAATGTTTTTTTTGTTCATTTTGTGTGTAGTAGACACTTTGTGTCACTGTGTTTTCATTTTTCATCTCTGTCATTGGTTTGTGTCTCTGTGATAATTTTCGTGGCTTGGTAATTTTGTTTCTCTTATAATTACCTATTTACTTAATTTTGCCTCTTTGTGGTCAACTTCAGTGGTATTGTGGTCGTATTGTTTCTCTGTGGTCATTTTACATCTCTTTATAGTTGTTTGGTGTCTCTTTGTGTGCAATTTCAGTACTATTGTGGTCATTTTGGCTCATATTGTGGTCATTTTTGCATCTTTTGTCGTGTGTGTGCATCATTTTGTAGTGGCTTTGCATGTCTTTGCAGTGTTTCTTTTCATGTCCTTACGGTTATTTCTTCTTTTGTATATCTTTTTATACTTTAGTTTAATGACTGATAAACAGTATCTTTAAACTTGTGAGAGGCTCTGGTCCTGGCTGATCTTCTGTCTGTCTGGTCGACATACTTAGTAATCCTGGACTATTGTTATTTATGTATTAATGTTGAGTTAATAGTTTACTACCAGCATTCTTGTCTTATATCATTTCCAGTAGCCACTTTTTACCGTCATACATTATTATATACCTCATTGTTCTCCATTAAAACAGCCTGTTGACTGCAGCAGCTGAACACCATCGGTTTATTTAGTGCAGAAAACGAGTCAAACGATTGTTAAACTCTCCTGCTTGAGTTTAAAGCAGAAACTGTGAGTTGACAAAGAAAGCAGAAAGTCACCTTCATACCTGTTAACTCTGACTGAGCGTTTAGTTTTTGTCGACTCACACAAAGAAAGTCTGACTGTTAAACTGTCCTCATAGTTCAGCCTCTGATCTGATAAACGCCGTAAACACTAGAAAAGCTTCACTGGTTAAAATGGAAGCGTCTCGTCTAATTTAAAATCCTCTTGTAATTTATATATTATGGATCTGTATAGGATGAAGTCTGGGTTCAGACTAATTAGAGACCTGGGGTCTGGTATGTAGTGGATTAAATGAAGAATCGATTCAGAGAATTTTGCCTCGAGGAATCCAAGTAATGGGATTACTTGAATAACTTGAGGAATGGTTTCAGCCCTAATTGATAGGTAAAGTGAGTAGTAATCTTTCTTGTTTCTAACCGCCCTGAGGTCACAGTGATGTGTTTTAAAAATATAACTTATATGTGTCATCGTCCAATAGGGAAGGATGAGTGCTGAAGCAGCCGACCGGGTGGCTGCTGTGACCAGCGGTCGGCCCAGTACGCCTCTGCAGACGTCCTGGTTTGAGTTCCTCCTGGACGGCAGCCTGCTGGAGAAACACCTGCAGAAATCAAATGCAGGTCAGCTCGGCATTACTTTTGAAAGTTATGTATTTTCTCTTCAAAAACATGGATTGCATTTATGCTTTATTGTAGATTCATATTTAATTTTTGTATTGTTTTGGCACAAATGTGGCCCAGGTTTTGGACTTTCATTAAATCAAATCATTCTTTCACTAACATTCTTACACATCCATTGTAAAGATTATCATAGAAAGTCAAATCACACCTTCTTCAGCCCCATTAAAAGACTTATTTTATGAGCATTCAAGCACAGGATTAATGTGTCTTTGTTGTGTTTTTTAAAGGGCCATCAGAACCATCGTGCTGAGCAGCTTTCCAGAGAAACAAACCAAACCAGGACCTCATCAGATAAACATGTAAACGCTGCTTCTTTACTTTCTTTTCAAGTTCATTTCATTTACTGAACCAATAAGCTTACCTTAAAGTCAGTACAAATGGCAGCGTTTCGGCTCAGATGCACGGATTAATGAAAAATACACATCCAGACAGATTTTATTTTGAGTTGAAATGCAAAAAGGTGTGAGCGTAAACTTCTTTTGTGCCTGAATCCAGGTTAAATATCGTTCAGCAAGAGAAAGAAATGACAGAAAACATCCTGACTGTGGTGAGTGAACATGCTTTTCATACTTGCATACGCCAATAAACAAAAATAAATATCTTTAATTAAGGTCTGTTTATCCCTGTTTTATGTTTGTCCAATTTCTTTTTTTTTTAATTCTCTTTTTTTCCATAAAGAAGTCAGTAGATAAGCAATATCTTACAAATGTACTTTACAAACTGTTTTCAATTTTGCAAACAAACAGACATACTGAACAAGCGTTAACCAGGGCAGTCGCAGTACAACTTACGTCACTTAGTCTGGTCTCTATGGGCTGATAAACTCAATCCAGCCGTTCCAGCGTTTATCAAACATTTCTGCTCTGAGTCTCGGTGCAGATGTTAATTTCTCCATTACAAAAACATCGTGCACCACATTGAACCAGTCTCTATGGAGGGTGGCTCCTGACATAGCCATTTCTTTGTAATGACTTATTGTCAGTAGAATTCTAGACAAATATGTCCTAGGGTAACCAATTGTTTTTCCAGTTTCAAAGAAATTCCACCAGTAGTTTCATGGATCTGTGTCCGTTTTTTCTCCTCTATTATTATTATTATTCCCTCAGCTGAAGGAGCAGGCGACCGACTCCATCACCGTCCTGGAAGGAGCTCTGCAGCTGAAGAAGGACTTCTACGTCCACACTCTGAGGACTCTGGACCTGCTGGCCGCTGACGCTGCCGCTAACGGAGAAACCGAATCCTCCACAGCCGGGCTTCGAATCAGCGCCGATGACCTGCACTGTCAGGTTGGTGGAGCACTCACGGTTGTCTTTCTGGGGATTAGATCATCCTGGATGCAGTGGTTTGTGCTTCAGAAAGATGTTTTTACTCTAAACCTGTATTCTGTGTTTCAGGTGCATTATGATCTGGGAGGTATTTTCTTCCAACAAGGCTGCACCGACCAGCCAACCTATGAGAAGGCCAGAGATCACTTCAGACAGACCAAGGAGCTCTTGAAGAAGGTAGTTAGACTCGATTTCAACCATAAGAAAACCCAAAACTACTGACTTTCAGTTGCAGTTCTGACCTTTGAGTGATTCGTTTATGTCTTTCAGCTGGACTCGACCGTCCACGTCCACCTGGACGAGAAGCGTCTGGCCGGTTACTGGAACGCCTGCAGAGCTCTGACCGGAGACTGTGACCCCTGCGACCCCCAGACGACCCCCTACGACCAGATCAACAGCCTGATCCGAGCCCACAACCACCAGGTCAGAGCGAAAACGGGACGACGATGAAACCAAAATATAGAAACTATTGCTGCTCTGCCAACTCTGATATGCCTGATGTTTTTATGGCATAAAATATGGATGTTTATGAAGATATATGTAACATTTTAGCTTGATATATCAAATACTTTCTGAGATATAATTTTTTATAAACTGGCTGTTGACCCACTTTTAGCAGGTTTTCTCACATTGAAATTTGCAGCTGTTTGAACAACAATATCTCAGGAACTATTAAAGATAAAAGCCAGAATTCTTCACTGTTATTTCTCCAATATTGGACAAGTAGATCAAACTATATCTGATTAATAATGAATTGATTTATGGAAAAATGTTGAAGCTCCCATCTCCCACCACAGAGGAAAAGAAAGATAATTTCACGTTCTGATGAGCTGTTTCCACAAAACCAATAAAAGTACACAAGAGGTGTGGAGTTGTTAGAAAATACTTTTGATTTTTAAACCCTGATTTGTAGAAATGTAAGCTTTTAAAACAAAAAGACCCGTCTCTGAGATAAGATGGGACATCATTTTTTTTTAATCCTGAAGGAAATTCTGGTACCAAAATCTTGCTCAGATAAAGCTTTGTAGGCACAAATCTCCTAAAAGTGGTCTGACAGATAATTACAAACATACACATCTGAAAAGTATTTGAAGAAACTGTTACCATTCCAATTACAGAGCAAATTTCAGGAATGTGTTGGTGGTTATATATTAAGAGAAGAATTCAGTTTCAGGATACCAAAACATAGAACAACGATGAAAAGTTTTAGCCCTACAACAAATGAGGTACGGCTCTGGAAGAAACTTGAGACGGATCTGAAACAATGTTCAAACATCAGCCAGTTTAAATATAAATACAAACAAAAAATCTTTGGAAGGTACAGTGAAGATGAACTTAATTATCACTATCACTGTAGTTTTGATCTGTATTTCATTGACGCATGGTGTTGAAGTTAATTGCCTTTGCCTAAACAAAAATGTTGGCGGTGAATTTGTTTCATTGGATATTTCTGGAACTGACTGAAATGGGTGAATGAATTTAGGGGTGGGATTAAATAAGTTTAACGTCTTCCCACTCCCTTTGGAACATGTTGAAGTTTGTTTTCTCCTCTTACTCGTTATAGCATGATGGACTATTAATGGTTTTTTGTGATACATTAATTGAATGTTATTCATTACATGTTTGAAATAAATGAAATGGAATATCAATTTTACAGATGGTTCATGATAAAGCTGGAATCAAATCGGAGACGGTCGAGCAGAAGGAACGTGATGACTTTAGATGGAAATCCCCAAAAGGTTTTGGCTTATGTGAGGTGTTTGGCAGTAAAGTGCAGAACTTGTTCATAAATTCCTCCTCGTCTCTCTTCCAGGCCGTCATGGAAGCCTTCATCAAAGACAACGTGTCCCGCAGTTTACCGAACCACTTCAGACGCTCGGTTCTCAGAGAGTTCTTGTACAAAGTCCAGCAGGGGTGAGGCCACAAAAACATTCAAACCTGTTCACACACTGCAGTCAGACTGTAGACTTAGAAAAGTCTGTTTATGTTGTTCAGAAAGCCGTGCACTGCTTGTTTCTTCAGAGCTTTAAACTGGAACAGTCTTCCTCGTGCAATTTAAAAGTTCCCCCTCCACTGACATTTGTAGGACAAATCTCAAGACATGCATGTTTTCAATGGCTTTTGGTAGTTTTTAATGTTCTTAAATTGTAGTATTTTATATTTATTTTATCCTAGAATTTGATCTTACAAGTTGCGATCCTGTTTTGCCTTGTTTTAGTATTTTGTAGTTTTGTTTTCTTTCATAAAATTTTTAGATTTTATAATTACTCCACCAAGGAAGATAGTGGAGTTACGATGATTAGTGTACGTTTGTCCGTCCATCTGTCTGTCTGTCAGCAACATTACTCAAAAACAGACTCATGAATTTGGATGAAATTTTCAGGGAAGGTCAGAAATGACACAAGGACCAATTTTATCAGTGATGCAGCTTATAGTCTGGATCCACGGATTTGTTAAATATTTTTGTATCATTGCCAGATAGCAGCACGGCGTCACTGTAACCATGACAACCAGTGAACACTACGTCAGCTGCCTGCTGATGATCACATGATTGTGATTCTACGACAAATCCACCACTGAGGACTTATCAGGACGTATCCATCAGAAATGATACAAAGAACAACTGATTAAATTGTGGGGGTGTTTCTGAGTCCATCAATTCCCGCCGCTATGGAATAAATGTCCTATCATAATTCAAGAGCATTTTAAATTGATTTGAGGGCAGCATTTATCGATTTCATTCTCAGATTTCGTGATATTGTCTCTCAGAACTCTGCTCTCGTGCTCAAACTTGCTCTGCGCGTGCTCAAACTGTGTCCTCGCATTCGGTTACGATGCTGCTCGCGCAGATTTCTTGCGCTCCAACTCAAACTCTTCCTCTTGCTCTGACGGAACTTCTGCTCACGGATCTCTGCTCTGCTCTCGGATTTTTTGTGCATCAACGCTGTCAACCAATACAAGGCCGGCTAGCTTTGACCAATCACATTATCCCTGTTTGTATACGGGTGCATTCGCTGTTTTTCCGAGGAGCGTCGCATAAGGGCGTGCACTCTTTCAACAGGTTTTATCCACTCCGTATTACAAACAGCACAATATCTCCCTGTAAAGTGTAGCAGAGTTGACGTAGAAAGCAGCATGAAAAGAAAATACTCAGAAACTTAATATTGAAATATGAAACTGAGGATTGGGAGCATCTGATTGGAATAAAAAAAAACACATGTAAAGTAGCACCACACAGAGTGTTACATTTAATTCAGTAAAACACCACGTGGCTTTTTGCAGAGGGACAGTTGTTATTTGCATGACAGCACCAGGAGGAATTTATCACCGGATACTGAAGGAAACAGGACTGAGAGTGACGAATAAAGACTCATAAGGCATCTGATGAACAGAATCATAAAAACAGAAGCAGCTTCCTTTAGTTTTAAACCTGAACAAGATGCAGCTCAGTTTACAGGATCCCAGATGTTTGCTCTGTCCTGGATCCTGAACTGAGCCGCTCCATTTAAAAGAAAGAGAAAAAAGCTGAGAAAATGTAATAAAATAAGAGTGAATCCACAAATATGACTCCCAGCAGCTTCAGATATATTCAGTAGCTGACTTTAGACCTCAGGAGTGACATGCTTTATCTTCTTAAACTTCCCTTTTACAGTTTAGACCTTCAGTGTGGAAGCTGAGCGTAAAAACAGCAGCAACCTTTAAAATAACACGACACATGCCCTGCACGTGTGTGTTGTGACTAAACGACAGCAGGACATGTCAGAAAACAAGAGCGGGTGGTTTCTCACTACTTCTTCAGATTCATTTTTAGGTCAACGGTTATCTTGTATGTATTACAACATCATTAATCATATTTATACACACTGCAGTGCTGTTGTGTTTTCATTGTTTCAGTGGAACTTAATCTTATGTGTCTAAATATCGACTATGGCAGGACTAAAGCAGCAACAATTCATCAAAAAAATCCATTAGTTGTCCTCTCATAGCCATCAGTTAATCTGTTTGAGTTGTTTTGTAAAGAAAAAAAAACAGTAAATGTGAATATTCTCTGGTTTCTTGCCTCCTCTGTGACAGTAAACTGAACATCTTTGGGTTTTGGACAAAACAAGACTTTTCATTTTGGAATTTGAGAAACACTGATGGACATTTTTCAGCATTTTGTTGCATTTTAAATGCAACAAAATCTAGTGAATTAATATCTCTTTAACGTGTGTTTTCTCTCCACAGCCTTCAGGTCATCTAAATTCATGTATCCCTGCTTTTCTCCCTAAAGCACCACAGTTATTAAAACATCACGCAACACTGGTTCATATAGCTCAACAACAAAATATAAAAACATTTTCTTTACCATGTTCACACCGGTTTTCTCTCTCAATAGCATTATCCATCATGTCATATCTATGTACATACCCATATGTACATTTATCAAGCCTCATCTGTAGATGTGAAAGGTGTCCATAGTCTTTAGTTTATCTTCATTTGTTGGCTTTATTGTAACTTATCTTGACTTGACTCATCTTGACTTAACTTATCTTGACTTAATGGATCTTGATTTACCTTGACTTTTCATATCTTGACTCAGCTTATCTTGACTTATCTTATATTGACTTCACTAATCAATGTTGTTTTACTTAAATGTATTGGCGTCCTGCTGCGTTCTCTTTCTAGATATACACACACTCAGATGTACACAGGATGTAAAAGAAAACAAGGTTTGTCGGTGAGAACAGCTTCTTCTGTAAATCCAGGGTCCGGTTATAACGCTAACATCCCTGTTTCAGGAGCTTTCAGTGGTGGAAAGAGCTCAGAGTGCAGCTCCTTATACAGCAAATTGCGTTGTTCTGTGTGATCTGAACACGTCTGTTTTTATTTTTTGTCTTCTCTAATTCAAATCTCACTGAAGTTGTTGGTTTTTAAGTTTCAATAAATAATTTGATGGAATGCCAGATGTGAACTGCTTCCAAGAATGTTTAGAAAGACATTAAATTATACACAAAGTATGTCATATTCTGAACAATTTTGAACTGTGTTGAAGTCAGGTCATTTAAAAGCAAATCTAACTGCTTTTTCTTGTAAGGTATGTCAGTGCAGCTCATCGTTGAAACAAATGTGACTCTCCTGTGTCTGGTTCAGTGTTGAAGAAGCTCCACGTTGATCCACCATCAGTGAAGAAAACACTCTGATCATCTGACTTAACAGTAAACCAGTCGAGTTGTAGTGAAATAGTGATAAATATGAACAACACAAATATGGAGTCGCTTTGAAACGTGTCCAGACCGTTCAAACATTTAATTTTTTTGCTGAATGAATACAAGTTTCCTCCATCAGTCTGTCATCAACAACCCAACATGACAAAGAGTAAAACTTCTTTTCACAGATTTTTGTAAATTTGTTAAACATCAAAATTGAAATACCTCAAAATCACTTTTCACAAAACATCACAAAAGCAAATCTTATTTTTTTTATATTTATTCAAGAAGTATTAAATTCACATTAATACAGCAAGATGTGAAAAACAATGTTACTAAAAGGTACTTTCAGTACACATTTTTAAAAAAATGTTTACAATAAATTATATCTTACTGTTGACAATATTTCAATGTCATGCTTAAAACATGAGATCATATTAAACAGTCCAAAAGTTTTTAAAGTGAATCTTTGCTACAATAAACAGCTTTTATATTTTTACAATGATTATTTAATAAGATTAGATGTTGTGCTAATAATTATAAATAACATCAAAATGTTAAAAGGCCATTTACATTTTATTTGTAATACACATGAACAGTTTTAAATATATTTTAACAATAAACAAAGGAAATATTACATTTTACAATGTTTATCTTACAGGTTCTTGTGTTAGAATAAACAATAACAGTTTTAAAGTTTTTATATTAAACTAAGTAAGTTATTGATGTCAGTTTTTTTCTTTTACATTTTAATTAACCCTCCTGTTGTCCTCATTTACAGGCACCAAAAAAATATTGTTTCCTTCTCTGAAAAAAAAATCCAAAAATTCAGCAAAAAAATTCCCCAAATTTCTGAAAATTTGCAAAATCTTCAGGATGAAAATTCCATTATTCCTTAAGTGTCCTTTAAAACTTTTTTTTTTTAAATCCCCACATTTGTGGGATGATGAGTAAATATCTTCCAAAAAAATCAGAAAAATATCTGAAGTGATGACATATATATCAGTAACACTTCTAATATTGTCTTTAAGAACATTCACATAAAAATCAACCAAAACTGGATTTTGGTTGATTTTGTTGTGAATGGTCTTAAGAAACATTTTTAACATTTCATTTTTCCACCAAAAAATGTTCAAAGATTTCCCAACAATGTTGAAAATGTGGACATCAGAAGTGTCACTGTGAAAATATATATATTTTTCCACATTTTCAAACTTTAAAACGGGTCAACTTTGACCTGCAGGACAACAGGAGGGTTAAACTAGCAAATCTAACTTTTGACAATGTTTATCTCCAAAGTTCTCACATTACGTTGGATCATAACAAAGATATTCAAAAGGTTTTTACATTAAACATTAATAAAGCAGTAAACATCTTCTCTGTCTGGCTGTCAGAGCTCAGAGACAAACAGGTGGCAGCTTCCTCTGTCTTCATTTGATGCTTTGTGAGGAGCTTCCTAAACCCACCGGCACAGAACCAGCACATGATGGAAACTAGTTCTGTGCAGGCAGAGTCAGGACGCCCCTCAGCGGCTGGAGACGTTGCTGTTGGAGGCAGGGGCGTCTGAATTGGAGCGCTGACCTGGCAAACAGAAAAACAGGACCCAAAAATCAAACTTTGACTCGTTCCTGGCTGCTGAACTGTTGAATTATAATTATCAGTGCTTCTTAACAGACATGGAGCCATAAATAAATGTACAGTAGGTGTGGAACGGTTCTAAGCTCTATCAGTTCACATCAACATACAGAAAGTTTACTTTAGCTCATCACCACTTCATGTCCCTGTTGGTGCTTTTGTCGTCTTTGTGAGGACTCACTTAGTCAGCTGACTGAAAACGCTCCTCCAACCCTCCAGTGGGTTCCTGGTCGTCCATCCTTCTGGTCTGGTCCGTCCGGTCCTCTCTGCCCACCATCCAGGAGTTCCCTGAACGGAACTCCTGGATGATGGATGAAGAAACAAAACATAAAGTTCTACAGTCAGTAAAATGCTTCAATTATAAATGATCATGAAGAGATATTAAATCCTGAGAAACTGATGAAGTAATAACTTACCTTTTTCGGAGGAAGAAAGAAACAGAGTTAGTATCATGGATAATAGTTAAATATTGAAAAATGTGCAGTTGGAATTTTGCTTACCTCTGATAGAGAGAAGAAGAAACACACCTGTATTTGTCAGGTGCTCATACCTACCACCTCCCACATTGTCTGATGACGCTAAGACATGTGAAGGAGGATTTTTACTGTTATTTGCAGGGATCTTGATGTTTTTTGATCCGTGCAGTAAGAAGTGGGAGCTGCCTGTCAGCTGGAACTTCTCCGATCAGAGCTTCCACCAGTTTCAGGACTAATCGGAGTCGCTATCATCTGGACTCCGAAAAGGCCTGAACCAGCTTCCACCCGTCACAGAGAAGCTCGGGCTTGATGTGGAGGGACCTGACGCACTGTGGTCTGTGGACGAAGTGGATGGTCCAGGCTGCGCGTCGTCCTCTTCGCTGACCCGCTGCCTCTTCGTACCTACCTGGGCCTCCACATCGCACTCCTCCCGGATCCTCTTGAGGAAGGAGCTGATGTGGACGGCAAGGTCCTCTGGGGGAGCAGCGGGAGCAGCGATGACCGGAGCACCAGCAGGAGGGGGGAGACGCTGGACAAGGGGGGAGCGGGGTCGGCCGTCCTCTTCTTCGCCGTCCTCCAGGTCTTCTTCGTCCTCGTCCAGGCTGTCGTAGCCGGAGTCTTCGCTGGTGCTCCAGTCGGACCAGGCGTCGGAGTCTTCCGTCTCGGGGTCTTCCTCTTCAGAGTCTTCTTCCTCTGGGTCTTCTTCCTCTCGGTCTTCTCCCTCTGGGTCTTCTTCTTCTTCGTATGGAGCCAGAACATGGTAGAAGATGGGAGCGTCGTCGTCATCAAAGATCCAGATGGTCTCCGGGAATCCGACGGCAGGGGGATGCTCCACGGCGTAGTCCACAGACCCTGAGAGGAAACAAGGTCATCACATGTTAGTACTTCTAACATCATTAGATATCAGGACTAAATCATCTACAGTCACAACTAAAGTTAATAACAGTTCACTATAACCATCCAACAACGGTGTCAACGCCACAAACACTAAATCAGTAATTCTGCAGTCTGTTCTTTCATGTGAGACTTTATGAAAACAATGATTTACTCTACTTTGGTCACTTGGAAAAACTTAAGTCTTGACAATTCAGATGACGAGTTTGTTCACATTTATAGTGATTTAGTAATTAGAAATGTGTAAATGATGTGCTGTAATGCAACACAACACAATGCAACACAACACAGGAAACCATTACACTACACAGGATTACACAACAAAACACAACAGAGACCCACACAACCCACCATCATACAGTTTACCACAAAACAAAGTAATATGACACAACATGGCACAACACAACTCAGAACAACACAATAAAACACAGGATAACACAAATACACACAATATAATTTAATACTACACAGCACAATATAACACAACACAACAAAAGACGGCACTTTACCTCTCTGATCATTAATGTTACAACCAAAACACGGCAACAGGCAACAATGAAGTCACATTTTATGACTAATTATTATCACTGTCGCTGGTTCAGGTCATCATCACACATTTATGAAATCCTAAATAAACTGAATGTTTTCCACTAAGTGAACTTTTCTCCTCAAACACAGCAGCATCCTTTCTCCTGGACTGTTTTAAGCGTCCTCACTCAGATAAGCAGCATGTTAACTGCACCTGTATTAGTCTGTGTGCATCAGATAATCAGTCACATCAGCAGTAGAAAGCAAAGTAAATCACTGTGTTCTTTCTTAACCGACAGAATAAACCGACCAGCAACAGAGATCCTTTACAAATAAAACAACATGAGCAAAAAAATATGAAACTAGCAGATTAGCACAATTTATTCACCAAATCTATGAGTTTAAATCATAGTGACTGAATGGAGACGGTGGTACACCTGCAGCCTCATTCAAGTGGTAAAAGAATCATTTTGTCATTCTTATGAGATTCAACAAATACAAACTGTGTGATGAATAAATAATAGTTCACATTAAAGGTCCATAAACAGTCAGACACAATTTTAGGTTGAGCAGAGTGAAAATGTGATTTTTAAAGCGACTCAGAGCAACACAGAGGAGAGGCCTGCTGCATTCTGAAGACTCCATCGTCTCCATGGATACAGCAAAAACACATTTCTGGCATTTTATCATTTCTGCCCCAGTTGGCATCATTTGTTTTAGTTTTCAAAAATATTCATGGAAAATTTGATCAATTTGATGCCTTTAAATCAAAATGACAGAGTTTCCAAATCACTACGCCAATGATTAATAAATTAGATTAACCCTCTCCTGAGAGAAGTTTTACATTTTATGCTTCAAATAATCATTTTAAAAATCAATAACTGTTAATCACTAAATCTGTGTTTTTATCAACAGTTACAATTTAGAAAGTCACACTGGTTTCTACACTGACACAGCTGTAAGGATTTCAGACAGATAAATGACATAATTCCATCAATAAAAAGCTACATTATTAATAATCTATTCATAATCTTACCAGTAGCGTCGCGGTGCACCTCCACGGCAACTCCCACGTATCCCTCGACGTCCATCAGTGTGAGGTCCATCTCCAGGTCTTCAGGGATCCAAAGGTGATTCAAGGATCCACCAAGAGTCGTTTCTATAAACGTCTTCTTATCTGGACTTCTTTGGCCGAAGGTTTCCTCTTCAGGTCTTCGGTTTCCAAAAGTGTCCTCTTCAGGTCTTCTCTTTCAGAGTCTGAGAGTGTCCTCTTCAGGTCTCCAAAAGTGTCTTCTTCTTCAAGTCTTCGCTTTCCAAAAGTGTTGCTTTCCAAGTATTTTCTTTCTGCAGCTGATCTTTGAACAGGTCAATCCAAGTCCAAGAGCAGGTGAAAAAGGGAAATTTCAGAAGGTTTCAGCCTTTATATAGGCTCCCTGGGTGCATCAAAAAATGCCAGAATTGTTTTTGTTCGGTGCACCATGGAGACGATGGAATCATCCAATACAGAAGTTCTCTGTCACATAAATTCCGGTCACCTGCCTGAATGAAGACGAGAAGTCACTCTTGTCATCAACCTTCTTCCAGCTGACTTCACATTTATTCACATGTTCTCTGTTGCAATTTGACAAAGCAGCTGCTTGAAGACTGATTTTGTTTTGACCCCTGGATCTGACATCGCAGAACCAAACACCACAGAGCTCCACAGGGACTCACTGTTTGTAAAATCAGTAAAAGTGATACATCTATCAGAGAAATGTCTGACATATCAGAGGGACTGGTGTAAAGTATCTGAGTAAATGTACCCAATTACTTTACTTAAATGCAGTTTAAGTGGTTTAGACTTGAATATTTTAACTAGGGCTGGGTCTTTAACTCGTTAATTTCATTTCAGTAATTACAGCACATTTAATTGCACCGTTCTCAGTTCCCTAATTTGTGGCACACCAGTAACACTGATGAACACTCCAGCCCAGTAGGGGGTAGTAATGAACCTAAAGTGTGTCTGCAGCATACGGTCTATGGTCTGCAGTGAAGAAGATACACAGGAGTGATGTCAGCGCATAAGAAGTTTTGGTAAACAGTGAAGGAAAATGAGACTCATTGAGCTTGTTGGGAGGAAAGTTTTCTTATAAAAATCTTCCTGATGTCAGACAGATGAAAAATGCAGATAAATAGAAATGAACAAACATTTTTCTTTTTTGGGATTATTTTTTTCATTGATGTCTCTTGTAATTGTGGGAACATTTTATTTAATCAACTTAACCCTCTACTGCATGACTTTTTAATTTTTTTGGGGGGGAAATTTCTCATTCTATTTTAGGGAAGCTTTGGGGTCCCTGATCATACATTAATAATAAAATTTGACCCCCCAACCCCCCTCAATCAGATATTGGTTTGTTGCTTCAAGGCAACAATGTGCGACAAGGGTAAGAAAATACCAAGGTTTTCTCAAGTAAGTTATATTCCTGGAACAAGGAAAATACACAATGTTATCCAAAGTTTTTATTTGATCAACAAATAAAACATTCAAATAAACAAGCAATTCATTATAAAAACACCATCATAAATCTATTTCAGGTACTTAGGCACTTTCTTAAACAGAATAATCAGGAAGCACATGTTCTTTATCCACTCACATGGAGTTACACTTGCATTCATACACATGCACACACATGAACGCACACACACGAACACACAACTGACCCCTGATCTCACACAAGTGATTCAGGGATCTGTCTTGTTTATCCAGTGTGGAACTTCAGGAAGCAGTTGCGATCGGGGGTAAAGCAGAGGTGGACATTACATTTGCGGCACATAGCTTTTGGTGTACCATTGCACCGTGGCACCCTGCATCTCCCCTTGTCCCCGGTCATAATGAGCCAGTGAGCTGTTTGATCCAGGCGGACATCTGGGACTGGAATGGGAGCTGTGGGTCCTCTCTTCATCTTCTCCTCATATGCGGCAGCAATGGACAGGCTGTGACGACCTCTCTTCTTCTCCAGGCTCTTCCCACTTTTGCAGAGGCCCTCTGCAATAAATGACTTGAAAGTATAAAGCTTAATTACCTCTTTCTTCCTCATACCACTGCCTTCACAGTCTCTTCGGTAGAGCAGCCAGGTGGTGCTGATGATCATGTCCAGGAGGTGGTAGTTAGTGTTGTGGAGTTTTCTCCATCTCGGGAGGTGAGGCACTTCAGCCACCTCTTCATGTTCATCTCCTTGCTCTTCCTCTGTCTCAGACTCGCTGTATTGAGGCTGGTTTTCTCCTGAACAGAAGAAAAAGGAAGCACATATTAGAAACACACAGATATACAGTCACCCACATGCACGCACACACGCGCACACACACACACACACACACACACACACACACACACACACACACACACACACACACACACACACACACACACACACAGAGTTACTTTTCCAAATGACCCCTAACTGACCCCTGAGCTATGAAGTGTCCCTCAAACCTGACTCAGGGATCCATTCCTCCTGGTCCGTTTCCTCACTGTCACTGTCAAGTTCACTGTCCTCGCTGTCTGTGGGAATGGCCCGAACCTCAAAATCCTCCCACTTCCTTCCATAAAATGTATTAACATCCATGTCCTGTATAAATATCATTAGACTGTAAAGTAAAAATATTGACGATGTTCATTTATGCATAAAAACACATCTCCATACATACACATGCAAATGCATTACATTGTCTGAATAAAATTGGGCTAGCTGCACAATGTTGCCAAATGAAAAAACACAGTTTAATATATAAATAAAAACAAAATAAGTATTTAAACAATCAAACAAGCTTCCCTGTACATGCATGCACATGCACATATTTTTTTGGTATAAAGGTATTCAATTTTAACATGTTGAAAAGTGAAATTAATCTTACCAATCTGTAGCATGTGTCCCATGCGGCTTGACTTCCTGAAAGGACTGCTCCACCCCCAAACAAAAGGGTACACCCACTTCAAATGGTCATTTGAGCTGTGGCCTCCCTTCTATTTTTCATGTTTTCATCACATTGGCAGCCATGATTGAATGTCTCACTCTACCTCATATCATCAGGATCAGACTCATTGTTTTTACTTTTTTCCATCAGTCAGTTTGTCCTCTTGGTCAGCAGTAACAGCGAGCTAAATATCTAGCTTCTACTGCTGAGAAAAAAAGCTAACATTAGCACGGATTAGCAACCCTGATACTGTGATTAGAGTAGGGTTAGCAAACAACAAATAAAACATGGAATAAAAATGGTTCCATTGATGTGTAACCTGAGCTACTCAAGCCTTCCATAGTTTATGACCTATTATGATGAATATGTAGTAGAAAATTGCAAAAGAGAAGGTTAATTTTTCAAAAATTTTGAAGCCCAAATGTCCTCCAGGCCTGGAATGACCCAACGGCTTTGCCATAAATTGAACTTTTTGCTTCTACATTTTCAGTTTCTGACCTTTTTTTAATCTATCATGGTTGTTTCACGTGTACTTTACTCTTCATGTATGTTAATGGGATGGACAAAATAATGCAGTCCAGCACAGCACTACCACCAAATAAATACTCAATAATCAACATAAAGTTGATCATCTTTTTTGCCAAAGTCAACAAAAAATGTTGCAGTTTCAAAAAAGTAGAACTTCTAGCCCTGTTTTTTATTGGGTTGTATTAGATAGCCAAATAAAGAGGCCAGTGAGCGTAAAAACAGGAACAGACCACAATGACAATGATCCGTTAAAGTCATAAGTTAATCTGTCATGTTGAGATAACTGCATAAATATTCCAGAGCCACGCTAGAGGCTCCACGACGCTGCATTGTGAGCTAAATGCTAACATCCTCACAATTTGCAAAATTTTGGCTACCACATGTTCCACCACCTCAAATTTAGCGTGTTAACATTTGTTACTTAGCACAAAACATTCAGTCCAGCTGAAAGGATGTTTGTATAACATAAAACTAAATTTAAAAATACTACGGCATCACTGCAGCGATTAGAATTTATCCTGAAGGAGATCAACATCGATCAGCCACATCATTAAAACCCATTGACAAAGTGTGTAACATTTATTTTTTTTCATAATAACATAATGTTCTGATAGGAAACCTTGAGTCCTGGTATTTATCTGGAAGCTATTCTGACATGTACCACTGATCACTGTTCAAAAGTTTGGGGTCACTTAGAATTATCATTATTTTTGAAAGAAAAGCAGTTTTTGTCCATGAAGTTAACATTAAATGAATGATGAATCCAGTGTAGACATTGTTAATGTGGTAAATGACTATTCTAGCTGGAAACAGCTGATTTTTAATGGAATATCTCCATAGGGGTACAGAGGAACATTTCCAGCAACCATCACTCCTGTGTTCTAATGCTACATTGTGTTAGCTAATGGTGTTGAAAGGCTCATTGATGATTAGAAAACCCTTGTGGAATTATGGTAGCACATAAATAAAACATGAATAAAAGCATTGAATAAATCATGAAATTGTCTGGATGACCTCAAACTTTTGAACAGTAGTGTACATAAACTTTGCTCCAGACCAAGAACCCTCCTTGTGGGTAACAACTAGGCTTGTCATGATACCAGAAATTTAGTAGTCGATACCAATACCACTTAAATTCTACTATACTCGATACCACTCGATACCGCGGTAGCAGAGGTAGCAGGTGCGTTGTGCCACAGAAATGACCATCTGTGTCAAACACCGTGAGCTGTATAGTAGTCCAGATATATATTTTAGATATATTTATATATTAAAGGAGGCTTCGAGGCACACAATTTGCCCCATGGATATTTTGTAATCGAATTATTCGGATTATCCCAGGAATCTTTTCAGCCCTGAACCTATTATGCGGGACAAACAAGGCTGGACACGCTTGTTATTTTGCCATGCAGCTCATTTACTATGGGCTGGGCTCATCTAATCATTGTAACGTAATCATGGGCGTAGCGGACGCGGGGTACGCGTGCGACATGTCCCCCGCACTTTCCACATCTGTCCCCTCTGTCCCCCGCACTTTTTCAGCCGTTACAACAGCTAAACCCGTTATTAGCATCCAGTAACGTGTTTTCCCGAGCCGTCTTTGAATGCACCATGAGCACATGCTCACGCAGGTGTTCCACAGGAGACGTGCTGCTGTGCTGAGCAGTGCTGAACGTGCGTCTGGAGTAATGTGTAGCAAACCAGCCAGAGCCAGCAAGAAGCAAAAAAACTTGACACATTTTTCCCAAACAAACCACGTAAGTTGTGTGACCTTGTTGGATGCAAACAATGTTAGACTTGTTAGCTAAATGATGACAAGGCAAAACGTGGCAATAGCTATATCAATATGTTAAGCTAGTTAACAATAATTCAAATTTGGTTGCCTCTGTTACATTACTTGCTAATTAGTTTATTCTTGGAATAAACCCAGTCCTCTTTCATTTCTGGGCAGAAGATGTGCTCACAATTGCTCTCCATGTATTTAAGTCTTTTGGTCCCAAAAGAGGAGAGTCAGGGAGGAGAAAAAAGAATAGGCTATCTATGGTATAAATTTACAACTATTTTTTACTCCTTCTCTTTCTAATTCTATCTCAGAATTTTGATTTTCAGATTTTTTAATGATTATTTCCATAACAAAGAGCAGAGTCAGGCAGGAGATGGACCAGAGGCGGCGGCCAGCAGTAATGTTGACCATGCAGGGTCTGCAGAGGTGAAAAAATATATATAAGTGGCTGAGAAAAAAATGTATCTATGGGTTAAAGTGATTTTGAGGTTAAATTCTTCAATTTTTACTCTTCCTAATGCTATTTCAGAATTTTTCTTACCACATTTTTTATGTTTATTGCCATAACAGAAAGAGCAGAGTCAGGGAGGAGATGGATCAGAGGCCAGCAGCAGGGACAAGGATGTAGGGTCTTTACAGGTAAGGAGAGATTATAACTTCCTGAAAATAAGATATCTATTGCAGGGAGAAACCAGGCAGTACTGATCATTTCATGTTCAGTGTTTGGCACCTTTGGCTACTCATCCAGTAGATGTTCAAGCGACATTGTTGTCAACTGAACTAGAGTTTGGCCACTAAAACTTTAGATTTTATAGTTTAAAGTTTTATACTTTATAGAACTAGCCTAGTTGGTCCCCTGGTATTGCACTGTGGCTGTTAGGGATTATGTGGTTCTTTAGCCACTAAGGACGGTGCAATTAAATGTAAGAGAATGATAAATCGCTCTGAAAAATTTGTCCCCCTCACTTTTGAGATGGTGGTTACGCCCATGGTAAAAGGGAAGTTTAAGAAGATAAAGCATGTCACTCCTGAGGTCTAAAGTCAGCTACTGAATATATCTGAAGCTGCTGGGAGTCATATTTGTGGATTCACTCTTATTTTATTACATTTTCTCAGCTTTTTTCTGTTTCTTTTAAATGGAGCGGCTCAGTTCAGGATCCAGGACAGAGCAAACATCTGGGATCCTGTAAACTGAGCTGCATCTTGTTCAGGTTTAAAACTAAAAGAAGCTGCTTCTGTTTTTATGATTCTGTTCATCAGATGCCTTATGAGTCTTTATTCGTCACTCTCAGTCCTGTTTCCTTCAGTATCTGGTGATAAATTCCTCCTGGTGCTGTCATGCAAATAACAACTGTCCCTCTGCAAAAAGCCACGTGGTGTTTTACTGAATTAAATGTAACACTCTGTGTGGTGCTACTTTGCATGTGTTTTTTAATTCCAATCAGATGCTCCCAATCCTCAGTTTCATATTTCAATATTAAGTTTCTGAGTATTTTCTTTTCATGCTGCTATTTACATCAACTCTGCTACACTTTACAGGGAGATATTGTGCTGTTTGTACCACCATAAATTAAGATATAGGAAGAGGAGCTTATGAAGCAGTTTGCTCTGGATATTTGTCCAGCAGTAAAAGCAAATACAGCTGAAGTGATTAGTCAGTTCATGTCTTTATTCAAGCAAAAATGCAAAACTGTTTACGTTTCTACATTATCAAATGTGAGAATTTGCTTAAGTACTTTTAAATGTTTTTCTTTAAATATGTTTGCTTGCATACCAAGTAAAGACAGAAATTAAAAACTAATTAAAACAGGAAAAAAAATATTCTAATGATTATTTTTTATTACAAAATATGTTATTCTAAACTGCCAATGCAAAGCATTTTAACGTTTAGCTTTTTTTTTTTCAAGTTTTAAACATTTATATTATTATCTTAACTGGTCTTATTAAAATTTACAACTTTTGATAAACACAAAGAGCAGCAATATAAGAATGAATTCCTGGAACCTAACTTTTTTGTTTGCCATTTCTTTTCATTTTTGGTTTTCCTGAATTTTTATTTTTTATTTTATTTTTTTCTAATTTCCTCTCTGGGATGGGCAGAAAACTGTCAATTAAAATAACTTCAGCCTCAGTTAAGTAGTGTAGGCTTTGTTTAATTATCAGATTATAATTAAATACAGGCATCTATCAGCCACCATGATAGTGTTGTGTCCAGCAAATCTCGAGAAAACCGGAAAAGCAATAATTTTAAACCTAGTAACTGCTTTATTCCAATTGTGATCAGCCCCAGTGCTAACCATGTAATTAGCCTAAATTAGCACATTTTTGTTATATTTGTGCATTAGTTCAACAACAAGTGAAACCGTTTACATAAAAACAGTGTAAAGGCCCATAGAAACTAGCTTTATGGACGCTGTTACTGCTAATTAGCGCTAAGGTTTTATTTTTAAAGACGCTGCTAGCTTGAGAGATGGGGAATCCGTGAGAATTCAAAGTCAGAGATAGCCATGAACAGGGTTTGTCGCTCAGCTGTGTTTAATCACAGTTTGAACATGTGACCTGAACGCAGCATAAACATGCGCAGACATGGCGTTTCGTGCGTCTCCTTGGCGACGGAGTGGAACCGGAATGATGGAGGAGCGATGGAGAGGCGCAGAATGAATTATGTGAGAATCAGTCGGTGTCGCTGCTCCGGGCGTTTACTCTGAGCTTTTAGAGCGATTTTTGAACATTTTTATCTTCTTCTTGTTGATTTGTTCCCGTTCAGGATGGAAACTGTAGCTAGTTAGCTTAAATGTTAGCCGGAACAGCGCTGCCTGCAAACACAACAGAGCACGGGTGGAAGACGTGCGCTCGGTTTATTCACAGCAGCAGCCCGAGCCGCTAACTCAGAAATACTCCCTTCAGTCAAAGTGTGAGTCCCCGCCCAGCTGGTAGGACCCGTGTTTAAAATTCAAGCTACTCATGTCACATAGAACTGGACAGTTCTCGATGTTTGGCTAACTAGCTTATCTGACACTTTAACCTTTTAGAAGTGAGCGTGAAAAATAATGATTTAATCAAGTTAATTTTGTCATGAAACTTTTAGAAAATATATTAAATGCGACCGTGTTTTCAGCATCTAAACACTGTATCGATTCTTACCAAATATTATATCGTCATCGAAATGGCAAGAAATTGTCATGCTTTCAAAATTTTACATGCAGCTGCAGAATTATTAATAGCAAATTTTAATGTTTTTAAAGTGAAAGTACAACCAGTAGTTGGTGCATGAACATATTACCTTTTATATAACATCCTGCAGTGGTACAAGCCTTGGTAATTAAGTTTTTCTTTATGGTAAAAATGTGATTTTGGGGGTAATTTTGCATGTTTGCTGTCATTTTAAATGTTTTTTTGTTCATTTTGTGTGTAGTAGACACTTTGTGTCACTGTGTTTTCATTTTTCATCTCTGTCATTGGTTTGTGTCTCTGTGATAATTTTCGTGGCTTGGTAATTTTGTTTCTCTTATAATTACTTATTTACTTAATTTTGCCTCTTTGTGGTCAACTTCAGTGGTATTGTGGTCGTATTGTTTCTCTGTGGTCATTTTACATCTTATTGTGGTCACTTTACATCTCTTTATAGTTGTTTGGTGTCTCTTTGTGTGCAATTTCAGTACTATTGTGGTCATTTTGGCTCATATTGTGGTCATTTTTGCATCTTTTGTCGTGTGTGTGCATCATTTTGTAGTGGCTTTGCATGTCTTTGCAGTGTTTCTTTTCATGTCCTTACGGTTATTTCTTCTTTTGTATATCTTTTTATACTTTAGTTTAATGACTGATAAACAGTATCTTTAAACTTGTGAGAGGCTCTGGTCCTGGCTGATCTTCTGTCTGTCTGGTTGACATACTTAGTAATCCTGGACTATTGTTATTTATGTATTAATGTTGAGTTAATAGTTTACTACCAGCATTCTTGTCTTATATCATTTCCAGTAGCCACTTTTTACCGTCATACATTATTATATACCTCATTGTTCTCCATTAAAACAGCCTGTTGACTGCAGCAGCTGAACACCATCGGTTTATTTAGTGCAGAAAACGAGTCAAATGATTGTTAAACTGTCCTGTTTGAGTTTAAAGCAGAAACTGTGAGTTGACAAAGAAAGCAGAAAATCACCTTCATACCTGTTAACTCTGACTGAGCGTTTAGTTTTTGTCGACTCACACAAAGAAAGTCTGACTGTTAAACTGTCCTCATAGTTCAGCCTCTGATCTGATAAACGCCGTAAACACTAGAAAAGCTTCACTGGTTAAAATGGAAGCGTCTCGTCTAATTTAAAATCCTCTTGTAATTTCTATATTATGGATCTGTATAGGATGAAGTCTGGGTTCAGACTAATTAGAGACCTGGGGTCTGGTATGTAGTGGATTAAATGAAGAATCGATTCAGAGAATTTTGCCTCGAGGAATCCAAGTAATGGGATTACTTGAATAACTTGAGGAATGGTTTCATCCCTAATTGATAGGTAAAGTGAGTAGTAATCTATCTTGTTTCTAACCGCCCTGAGGTCACAGTGATGTGTTTTAAAAATATAACTTATATGTGTCATCGTCCAATAGGGAAGGATGAGTGCTGAAGCAGCCGACCGGGTGGCTGCTGTGACCAGCGGTCGGCCCAGTACGCCTCTGCAGACGTCCTGGTTTGAGTTCCTCCTGGACGGCAGCCTGCTGGAGAAACACCTGCGGAAATCAAATGCAGGTCAGCTCGGCATTACTTTTGAAAGTTATGTACAAGTCAAAAAAAAGTATCAGTAACAAAATCTAACGTCTAAAACTGTCGGGGCGTATGTGTTCCCTCAGACCCGACTCCGGTGCAGCTGATCGTCCAGTTCCTGGAGCAGGCGTCCAAACCGTCGGTGAACGAGCAGAATCAGGTTCAGCCTCCAGCAGACAACCGCAGGAACCGAACGCTGAAGCTGCTGGCGCTGAAGGTCGCCGCACACATGAAGTGGGACCTGGATTCACTGGAGAAAGGGTGAGTGGGGTCGTAATGTGTGTGGGGCTCTCTGAGAATGAAATGAGGCTGCGGGTGTTTCTCAGTAACCAAATGCAGAACAGTTAAAGAGAAACTAATTATTTTAACCTCTGGAAGCCATGAGTGAACTGTTGCTTTATTCTAAGGTTAAGGGGCATACTGATTGTTACTCTGCCAAGGAACGCATCAGAGTTATGTGACGATCGGCTTCTGTCTGTCTGTCTGTCTGTCTGTCTGTCTGTCTGTCTGTCTGTCTGTCTGTCTGTCTGTCTGTCTGTCTGCAACATTACTCAAAAACAGACCAACAGATTTGGATGAAATTTTCAGGGAGTACTACACTCTCTGAATGAGTTTCTTGTTATTCGTGTTTGCTTTGGTTCTGATATTCTTTTGTGATCATATTGAATGGAGGGTTAGTGGGTCTCATGGATATGGGTGAGGATAATTAAGCTGATATGCTCATCTGTTTACTTTATCTGAGGAAGAGAGAGGCGGTGAGCTGGGTCGCCTTATTTTTCTTTGACCACTGTGATTACTTTGATTATGAATGTGTGCACATTATCATGAGTTGATGGTCGTTTTTCTTTCATAAAAGGCTAAATTTAGTCTCAGTGAATTCTTTTGTTTAGCTCATCAGACAAACAGGCCCAACCTTCAGTCCCTCGGTGACTCTTGTTCTTCACAGTCGCTGCACAGCTTTTACTTAAACTCTGAATAAACTGAGGTGTGAAGGCCTCCTTTACTGTGTAGCCGAGAAAGAAAATAACAGACAAAGAAGCACAAATACCAAACTTGGATAAGGATAAAACATTAAGCAGCATAGTTAGACAGATAATGTATCAGTAGAATCCTGTAACTATCTCCCCTGCTTCTTCATCCCCAGACTGACCATCCCAGTGTTGAACATGCTGCTGAATGAGCTGCTGTGTGTCAGCAAAGTGCCTCCAGGTGTGAAACATGTGGATCTGGATCTGTCCACTCTGCCTCCGACCACCGCCATGGCAGTGATCATCTACAACCGCTGGTAGGAGAGGAAACACTCACTGAGGACAGATTAAATTAGATAAATACTAAACTAGCAGAACAGTTTGACTCCAAGTGTTTATTTGCCGCTGTGTGGAAGTCACCAGCTCTGATTGTACATTAAAGGAGGAAAGTTCTCACATGAATCTCTTAATATTTAGTGTTGTAGCTGACCAGTATAAGTTTGTCATGGTATTTTCCAACATTCATTTTAATGTTGGCATCTTGAAGAAACCTTAAATATCTATTTGATTACAGAAATGTGGTTGTTGGCAACAAAAACCAAAAGGATTGAAAAAGTTTTGCTTAATATTGTTCAGTAAAGACAAGCATGGAAAAAATAAGTTGTCTGAAGGTGAAACAATAACTTTTTTTCAACCCAAGTGAACAAACAGGACAATGAATAAAGACTCCAGAAATATAATTCAGTGATAATATGTGGAATTGGTTTTATACATTTGGAGCATTTTAATATCGTTTTTCTTATTTTTTTGGAGTATTTGGCTTTTTCTCTTCCAAAGCATGGATTGCATTTATGCTTTATTGTAGATTCATATTTAATTTTTGTATTGTTTTGGCACAAATGTGGCCCAGGTTTTGGACTTTCATTAAATCAAATCATTCTTTCACTAACATTCTTACACATCCATTGTAAAGATTATAGTAGAAAGTCAAATCACACCTTCTTCAGCCCCATTAAAAGACTTATTTTATGAGCATTCAAGCACAGGATTAATGTGTCTTTGTTGTGTTTTTTAAAGGGCCATCAGAACCATCGTGCTGAGCAGCTTTCCAGAGAAACAAACCAAACCAGGACCTCATCAGATAAACATGTAAACGCTGCTTCTTTACTTTCTTTTCAAGTTCAATTCATTTACTGAACCAATAAGCTTACCTTAAAGTCAGTACAAATGGCAGCGTTTCGGCTCAGATGCACGGATTAATGAAAAATACACATCCAGACAGATTTTATTTTGAGTTGAAATGCAAAAAGGTGTGAGCGTAAACTTCTTTTGTGCCTGAATCCAGGTTAAATATCGTGCAGCAGGAGAAAGAAATGACAGAAAACATCCTGACTGTGGTGAGTGAACATGCTTTTCATACTTGCATACGCCAATAAACAAAAATAAACATCTTTAATTAAGGTCTGTTTATCCCTGTTTTATGTTTGTCCAATTTCTTTTTTTTTAAATTCTCTTTTTTTCCATAAAGAAGTCAGTAGATAAGCAATATCTTACAAATGTACTTTACAAACTGTTTTCAATTTTGCAAACAAACAGACATACTGAACAAGCGTTAACCAGGGCAGTCGCAGTACAACTTACGTCACTTAGTCTGGTCTCTATGGGCTGATAAACTCAATCCAGCCGTTCCAGCGTTTATCAAACATTTCTGCTCTGAGTCTCGGTGCAGATGTTAATTTCTCCATTACAAAAACATCGTGCACCACATTGAACCAGTCTTCTATGGAGGGTGGCTCCTGACATAGCCGTTTCTTTGTAATGACTTATTGTCAGTAGAATTCTAGACAAATATGTCCGAGGGTAACCAATTGTTTTTCCAGTTTCAAAGAAATTCCACCAGTAGTTTCATGGATCTGTGTCCGTTTTTTCTCCTCTATTATTATTATTCTTCCCTCAGCTGAAGGAGCAGGCGACCGACTCCATCACCGTCCTGGAAGGAGCTCTGCAGCTGAAGAAGGACTTCTACGTCCACACTCTGAGGACTCTGGACCTGCTGGCCGCTGACGCTGCCGCTAACGGAGAAACCGAATCCTCCACAGCCGGGCTTCGAATCAGCGCCGATGACCTGCACTGTCAGGTTGGTGGAGCACTCACGGTTCTTTCTGGGGATTAGATCATCCTGGATGCAGTGGTTTGTGCTTCAGAAAGATGTTTTTACTCTAAAGCTGTATTCTGTGTTTCAGGTGCATTATGATCTGGGAGGTATTTTCTTCCAACAAGGCTGCACCGACCAGCCAACCTATGAGAAGGCCAGAGATCACTTCAGACAGACCAAGGAGCTCTTGAAGAAGGTAGTTAGACTCGATTTCAACCATAAGAAAACCCGAAACTACTGACTTTGAGTTGCAGTTCTGACCTTTGAGTGATTCGTTTATGTCTTTCAGCTGGACTCGACCGTCCAACGTCCACCTGGACGAGAAGCGTCTGGCCGGTTACTGGAACGCCTGCAGAGCTCTGACCGGAGACTGCGACCCCCAGACGACCCCCTACGACCAGATCAACAGCCTGATCCGAGCCCACAACCACCAGGTCAGAGCGAAAACGGGACGACGATGAAACCAAAATATAGAAACTATTGCTGCTCTGCCAGCTCTGACATGCCTGACGTTTTTGTGGCATAAAATATGGATGTTTATGAAGATATATGTAACATTTTAGCTTGATATATCAAATACTTTCTGAGATATAATTTTTTATAAACTGGCTGTTGACCCACTTTTAGCAGGTTTTCTCACATTGAAATTTGCAGCTGTTTGAACAACAATATCTCAGGAACTATTAAAGATAAAAGCCAGAATTCTTCACTGTTATTTCTCCAATATTGGACAAGTAGATCAAACTATATCTGATTAATAATGAATTGATTTATGGAAAAATGTTGAAGCTCCCATCTCTGAGAAAAGCTAAACTTTATTAATCCTGAAGGGAATTCTTGTGGCAGATATCGCTGATAAAATCGAGTGATGCAACATGAGAAATGCAGCACCTAAAAAGAAGTATGATACATTACTGAAATAAATGAGTAAACTAAAAGAATACTAGAACAGTAAAAAGTATTGCCTGCAGCTATACTGATGTAATTAATATTATCACACATACTAATGAAATATTGCACCTGAAATATATCGTGCGTTACGCTGACAATGTTGTGCACACATTAACAAATACACTGATAATGCAGAAGTCAATTAGTGATATTTTCTGATCCACGTGTAGCTGTATGTCACAATAATACAAAACTAAACCTATAAAATGCTTTAAAATGTGATCTACCTGGTCACCACAGAGGAAAAGAAAGATAATTTCACGTTCTGATGAGCTGTTTCCACAAAACCAATAAAAGTACACAAGAGGTGTGGAGTTTTTAAAAAATACTTTTGATTTTTAAACCCTGATTTGTAGAAATGTAAGCTTTTAAAAAAAAAAAAAGACCTGTCTCTGAGATAAGATGGGACATCATTTTTTTTAATCCTGAAGGAAATTCTGGTACCAAAATCTTGCTCAGATAAAGCTTTGTAGGCACAAATCTCCTAAAAGTGGTCTGACAGATAATTACAAACGTACACATCTGAAAAGTATTTGAAAAAACTGTTACCATTCCAATTACAGAGCACATTTCAGGACTGTGTTGGTGGTTATATATTAAGAGAAGAATTCAGTTTCAGGATACCAAAACATAGAACAACGATGAAAAGTTTTAGCCCTACAACAAATGAGGTACGGCTCTGGAATGAACTTCTTTTTTTTTTCCCACATTTATTTTATATTTATACAGTACACAGACAAACAGGAAGCAAGATACAAGAAAACAAAAGACAGAATTGAAACAGAAGAGAATAAATAATAGTAAAAAAAGGAAAAGAAAAAAACTCAATAATAAATGATAAATGAAATAGTATAAATTGTAACGATATGAAAACAACAACAATAGAGGTCATTACATGGGTAATGGTCATCAGCAGATAGGGAGGGGACAATAACAATAGCATATAATATAGTAACTACAGTGGTATATAATCGAGTAACTACAATAATAATCATACTAGTATAATATGGTAATAATAATAATAATAGTGATAATACCAGTAATAATAATAATAGCAATAGAGAGAATAATAGCAATAGTGGTGGTCGTAATGACAATAAAATTAGCAGCAGCAGTAGCAATAGCAGTAGTAGTAATAACAACAACAAAAACAATAACAATTATATCAAACCGTAAACAAACAAACAAACAAAAAGATCAAAAGCAAAGTAGGACAGTGTGGTAGTAATATAGTAGCAGTGGTGGCATCAGCAGTAGTTGTATTATAACTGCAGGTGGTTTGAGAAGTCAGCAACAATATAGTATTCAGTATGTAATAATAATTACAGTATCACAAACAATCAAAATAAAATAACATAAAATAAAAAAATAGTCAAAATATTGAGTCCGGCATTTTCCATCCACATCCTGTCTCCTATCTCTTCTTTTTTTTTACAGAGCACATTTCAGGAATGTGTTGGTGGTTATATATTAAGAGAAGAATTCAGTTTCAGGATACCAAAACATAGAACAACGATGAAAAGTTTTAGCCCTACAACAAATGAGGTACGGCTCTGGAATAAACTTGAGACGGATCTGAAACAATGTTCAAACATCAGCCAGTTTAAATATAAATACAAACAAAAAATCTTTGGAAGGTACAGTGAAGATGAACTTAATTATCACTATCACAGTAGTTTTGATCTGTATTTCATTGACGCATAGTGTTTAAGTTAGTTGCCTTTGCCTAAACAAAAATGTTGGCGGTGAATTTGTTTCATTGGATATTTCTGGAACTGACTGAAATGGGTGAATGAATTTAGGGGTGGGATTAAATAAGTTTAACGTCTTCCCACTCCCTTTGGAACATGTTGAAGTTTGTTTTCTCCTCTTACTCGTTATAGCATGATGGACTATTAATGGTTTTTTGTGATACATTAATTGAATGTTATTCATTACATGTTTGAAATAAATAAATAAATGAAATGGAATATCAATTTTACAGATGGTTCATGATAAAGCTGGAATCAAATCGGAGACGGTCGAGCAGAAGGAACGTGATGACTTTAGATGGAAATCCCCAAAAGGTTTTGGCTTATGTGAGGTGTTTGGCAGTAAAGTGCAGAACTTGTTCATAAATTCCTCCTCGTCTCTCTTCCAGGCCGTCATGGAAGCCTTCATCAAAGACAACGTGTCCCGCAGTTTACCGAACCACTTCAGACGCTCGGTTCTCAGAGAGTTCTTGTACAAAGTCCAGCAGGGGTGAGGCCACAAAAACATTCAAACCTGTTCACACACTGCAGTCAGACTGTAGACTTAGAAAAGTCTGTTTATGTTGTTCAGAAAGCCGTGCACTGGTTGTTTCTTCAGAGCTTTAAACTGGAACAATCTTCCTCGTGCAATTTAAAAGTTCCCCCTCCACTGACATTTGTAGGACAAATTTCAAGACATGCATGTTTTCAATGGCTTTTGGTAGTTTTTAATGGTCTTAAATTGAAGTATTTTATATTTATTTTATCCTAGAATTTGATCTTACAAGTTGCGATCTTGTTTTGCCTTGTTTTAGTATTTTGTAGTTTTGTTTTCTTTCATAAAATTTTTAGATTTTATAATTACTCCGCCAAGGAAGATAGTGGAGTTACGATGATTAGTGTACGTTTGTCCGTCCATCTGTCTGTCTGTCAGCAACATTACTCAAAAACAGACTCATGAATTTGGATGAAATTTTCAGGGAAGGTCAGAAATGACACAAGGACCAATTTTATCAGTGATGCAGCTTATAGTCTGGATCCACAGATTTGTTAAATATTTTGTATCATTGCCAGATAGCGGCACGGCGTCACTGTAACCATGACAACCAGTGAACACTACGTCAGCTGCCTGCTGATGATCACATGATTGTGATTCTACTACAAATCCACCACTGAGGACTTATCAGGACGTATCCATCAGAAATGATACAAAGAACAACTGATTAAATTGTGGGGGTGTTTTTTTTTTTTTTCTTTTGTCCTGTCCGGCAACAGAGCAGGCAGAATGAGGATCTGGCTGCTGCATTGTGCCACACAAGTTTGCTTTTCCAAGGGGAGTTTGTAAGTATAAGACTCCCCTTGATACTGTACAGTAATTTATTTAGATTGAATACTTGTTGATTAGTTAAATATACATAAATTTGCCGGACCTGACAGGGGAAAGGCAGGAAGAGAGAAACGAGAAAAGGAGAAAAAAAACAACAAGAAGAGGGGATAGTGAAGACAAAAAGGAAAAGTGCAAGAATACAATTATCTTTCAATTGAAACCGACACAACAGATAACAAGCTAGTACACCTTAACAAAGACACACCGGAACGCATCCTACGGGTTTTTTTAGGAAACACAGCTAGTCATTATTCAAATCATCTATGTGAAACACACAAACTGAGGAAACATGTCTTTTGATATTTTGGCACCAGGACAAACTTAACACCCCCCAAGACAACATGGTTGCTATGTTCACATGCAGAGTACGGTGCAATTGTGACTGTGATCATGCAACTATGACCTCTGACCTCCGTGAAGGCCAGAAGCGGGCCCGAGAGCCCACAAGACCCAGGCGAGCCGGCAGCAATCCCAGAGCAGAGATCCGAGCCACCAAACCACGAGGACGACCACGGACTGGCCCGGAAGGGGGCAGAGGGAGAACCCGGCCAGGACCTCCAGCGTCCAGCAGGGCCGGGCCCCAGGCGACCAAGATCGGCGGCCACCGACCCCGCCAGGGGCCGGAGGCCCAGGGCAGACCCAGCACAGGACCCCGGGCCCCAGGCGCCGAAGAGGCCACCCTCACCCCCCCAGGCAGAGGGTCAACATCGCCAGGGGAACCAGCCACCCCAGACGGCCACCCGGCATGGGCCGGCGCCCCCGCCGCAGCCCAAGATCCAGGGCCGCCAGAGAGCCCCAACCGCCGCCCCGACCCCAGACCGGACCAAGCACGAAGCCGCCCCCCCAGCGCGGGAGCCCAGACCCCCACTCCAAGACAGCACCAAGCACCCAGTCCCCAGGCCCCCCGCACCGACATCCGACCGCCAAGGTGGCGAGGCCCCAATTCACCCCTTACATTAGGTGATGGAGCTGATCACAGGGGACCAGAGGGAACGAAAATCAGCTAACTGATCCTTTGAACCTGCAGACATTGTCTCGAAGCTGATGTAGTCTAATAAGAGATTCCTAAACTGCTTATTGTTCAGATTGTTTTTGGCTTTCCAATTTACAAGGATAGTTTTCTTTGCGATACATAAGCTGGTGAGAACCATACATACAGAGTTAGATCCTATGTTGATTTCACCTCGGTCACCTAATAGGCACAATGTGGGACTTGCAGTAATGTTGCATTTAAACCATAATGACAGGTCTTCACATACCTCAAGCCAGAACCTTTGCACAGGTGCGCAGGACCACATGGCATGAAGGTAACTGTCAGTCATGTTATCACTGCAGTGTGAGCAAATATCCGAATGCAGTGTTTCCCCTACCATTATATTAGGGGGGCGCCCCGCCCCCCAACGCCCCCCCCCATCAACGCCCCCCCCCCATCCCCCAGAAGGTCAAATTAAATTAAAATAATTGTTACTTTTTACACGCAAACTTTAGTTTTCCTGCATAAAGGCCGCTCCACATGCTGTCCTTACAGCACTCGCTGCAGCACTCCACTGTGTCTTCTCCCCCCTCCCTCCGTCTTGTAAACAGTCACACTGCCCCCCACCCCACAGTCACCACACACACAAACACTAGTTTGCAGTGGCGCGTCTCGTGTTTTACTTTCTACAACAAACTACGGCCAAAATATAGAGTTATTTCAGCCATAAAAGAAGCAGAAGAAAAACCACCTCTGATGACAGTGATGCGCGCCATGAGGTAATTACGACCGTATAGCGGGGCCATGTGTTGTTGTTGTTCTCAATCGTGTAGAAGTGTTAAAAATGAAAAAAGAACGAAGGGAAGTGGGACCTGCAATGAAACTTCATAGAGATAAAAAAAACAAATGAAGACGCTCTTTTTAACAGCATGACTTCTTATGATGCAAAATTGGTCCTTTGAGACGACGTCTGTCGTAATATTGGGCCTAAAATAAATAAAGTATTATTATTATTATTATTATTATAAAATAATTAGATGAAGCCTTTCAACACCGTAACGTAAAAATGGGCTAAAAATGATTCACACGCTCAATAAGTGGTACAAAATGGTGAAAATTATATATTTTAATATCGGCGTGCGCGCACACGTGTACACACACACAAGCGTGAGCGCACATGTGAGCAGACTCCCGCCAGCGACTGTCGGAAAATGGCACATGAAAAACAAAGCAAAATCTCTGCGTTTTTTAAACGCTCACAGTCACAGGGTGATAATGGCAACACCTGCCGCCCCTCTGGCTCTTCAAGCAGTAGCACCCAGAGCAGCTCTGCCTCTCCCGGGCCAAGTGACAGCAGCCAAAGTTCTGCACGGCAAGCCCCCCCACCTGCCCCGCAACAAAATCATCATCTCACCACCGCATGTCGGGCTTTGACCCATAGACTGTATATATAGTGGACGTAGCATCTGGCTCCAGAATTGAAGCCAACCCGGAAGTGTCAAAAACTTGCAATATCACGCCGTCCGCTAGGGTTGGCTCCAAAAAGCTTTTTCTCCATAGACCCCAATTAATTTTTGGAAAAAATAAAATTTGATAGACTGATTTTCTACAGCTCAGGATTTTTTTCCCGTTAGTTTTCATGGTCAAAATGAGAGATCAGGTGGCCGATCTTAAAATAAATCAATACTGAATTTTAAATAAATCGTTAAAGTTGGCGGAGCCAGGGGGCGTGGCTATACTTGATAAAACATATTATTACTCAAATTCCTTATTTCGACTTTTTGTACGACGGCGACAACCACCGACGCGAAAATCGGAGACGATCGAGCAGAAGGAACGTGATGACTTTAGATGGAAATCCCCAAAAGGTTTTGGCTTATGTGAGGTGTTTGGCAGTAAAGTGCAGAACTTGTTCATAAATTCCTCCTCGTCTCTCTTCCAGGCCGTCATGGAAGCCTTCATCAAAGACAACGTGTCCGCAGTTTACCGAACCACTTCAGACGCTCGGTTCTCAGAGAGTTCTTGTACAAAGTCCAGCAGGGGTGAGGCCACAAAAACATTCAAACCTGTTCATCTTCCTATTGCACATTGTTTTGTTGCTGTCTGACTGATGACATTTGCAGCACTGAGAGTGTTTTAAATATGTTCTACAAGTACATTTGATTTGATAAATGTGTACTAATTTGCTCAGAGATGAACCTTTTATTTAGTTTCCAATAATATCCTCCAGTGTTGCTTCTGTCTCTCCACACAAACTCCTGTTAGAAGTCTTTATATCATTCTGCAAACATAAGTCTCTCCATGTTTAGCTCTTATTTGATGAATAAACTGAGCCTCATGCATGTAACTGCAGACTTCTGAGTTTGAAATTCATATTTTGCACTAAGCCGTAAATGGCTTTGTTAGAAACTCATTTATAACATCCTGTGCACTGTATTGTGTAATAATTGTATATAACTGTACACTGTGATGTGTGTCTGTGTAGGGAGTCCGGTCTGGATGAAGTTTGTCATCAACTTTGTGTCTGTAACGCCGTGAGAGACGCTCTGGAAGGAGAAATCCTCAGCATTCGTTTCCAGCAGCTGCTCCTCAAGCCTAGTAAACGGATCGTGGACTTCATCTTAGAGGTAATGAAGCTCAAATGATCTTAAATGTTTTAATTACAGAGTCTGTACGATCCCATAAAGGATGAGACTGATGGTGTCGGAATTAACTGTTTTACTTCAGTAGATTTTACTAAATCAAGACTGGATTTGATCATTAAAGACACTTTTTCTAGTAGTTAAAGTCAGAGAACCATTAGGAGAAGGAATCAAACTCTTATTCAAGTAGAAGTTTTTATACCACCCTAGAAATACTCCACTACTAAGTCCTGCATTCAAATTTTGTATAATATGAATTACTTGTCATCTTTTTGTATTTTGTCTTTTATTTCTCTTGTAAAATGTTTTGTTTTGTACTTCCTATTTTGATTGGTGTTTCTTTTTTATTTTTCAACTCCAAGAGGCCCTGCACAAGATTTCCTCTGTGCCTAGACCGTCTATTTTGTGAAGTAAATAAAAATCTTGAACTTTGATACAGCTCATTACATTGATTATGAACATTACATATTACACACTTTACTGCCGCCTTTGCGTTGCTGATTAGATTATAAACGGCATTTTGTTGTCTGACTACTCTGTGTAGTATCGATGAAGCCGAATCCTCAGAAAGCTCCACCAATGTTTCATTGATCATGGGCGTCTTTTGTCTTTTCCAGGTGGTCTACGATAAAGGAGAGATCTACTCGTTCTCCAAGCACGGACGTTTTTGGCACGAGATAAAGATGAACTACTCTCCGTACACGAACTACTTCACCCGAGTCTTCTGGAATCGCTCGTATCACGTCTACAAAGTGAACTCCGTCATCTCCTTCCAGTACTGACGGCAGATCGGACTCCTCTCGTATTTAAGATCTCATCCACAGTTGGACACTCTGGGCTTCTGCAAGCGTCTCGTCACTGTTACGTCGAAGCCGCACGTTCAGCAGGGATCGGCTGAGGACGCCGCACCGACCTCCACGTGCCGAAGTCGAAACACGCCATATTAATCACTGTACTGTACTTTTATAAGCCATGCGTTACTGTCAATGTTACTGTGAGGCATTTAATGAAGGGGGGGTGGATGAGAGTCGTCTGTGGTCACTTTGTGCAGAAGCTGCTCAGATTTAAACAAACAGCGGTCGTATTTTCAGTCATCTATATCTCAACAATTGTCATGAAATTTACTACAAATAGCACCGAAGGAGTTCCATTATCTGCTCACATTTCCTCCAGAGTGGTTGACATTTGTATTAAAATGTCTTTAGTGGACAGTTAGAGGAAAAACAAACGGAAGCTGTGGGGAAAGAGATGATCTGTACTGGCTGGGAATTAAAACTTCTGATTAGGAACCCTAAAAGACATGGGTCATCGGGTCGCCTTATGGTGAAACATTATGACAAATATTGAACAGATAGCCATGAAATTTTTGTACACGCATTTGCATTGACGAGCCATAACATTAAAACCACCGAAATAACATTTATTCTTCATTCTGACATGTCTAAGACTTGTCTTCTTTCTGCTCCCTTTCATTTGTGTTTGGACGAAACATTTTAATTTGTATTTTTTTTATTTTACAAATGAATGAAATAAAACAAACAACCATGTCGGGGCAAAGATACAGGATCTCTGGTGGCATCAGGAAGCTAGCAGATCTTTTTGGTCAAGTGGCTTACAGGGTTTGTCTTCGGCCTCGATGGACCCATCGATGATCCACTGGATTGGGATTTAGGGAGTGTTGAGGCTGCGTCAGTGCCTTGAGCTCTTGGTCATGTTCCTCAAGCTGTTCTTAGGTGGTTTTTGAGGTGTAGCGGGGCATGTTGTCTGAATGGGGTCTGTTGTTACCCACAAGGAGGGTTCTTGGTCTGGAGCAAAGTTTATGTACACTACTGTTCAAAAGTTTGAGGTCATCCAGACAATTTTACGATTTATTCAACGCTTTTATTCATGTTTTATTTATGTGCTACCATAATTCCACAAGGGTTTCTAATCATCAATGAGCCTTTCAACACCATTAGCTAACACAATGTAGCATTAGAACACAGGAGTGATGGTTGCTGGAAATGTTCCTCTGTACCCCTATGGAGATATTCCATTAAAAATCAGCCGTTTCCAGCGAGAACATTCATTTACCACATTAACAATGTCTACACTGGATTTATCATTCATTTGATGTTATCTTCATTGAAAAAACTGCTTTTCTTTCAAAAATAATGACATTTCTAAGTGACCCCAAACTTTTGAACAGTGATCAGTGGTACATGTCAGAATAGCTTCCAGATAAATACCAGGACTCAAGGTTTCCTCGCAGAACATTATGTTGTTATGGAAAAAATAAACGTTGCACACTTTGTCAATGGGTTTTAATGATGTGGCTGATCGGTGTTGATCTCCTTCAGGATAAATTCTAATCGCTGCAGTGATGCTGTAGTATTTTTAAATTTAGTTTTATGTTATACAAACATCCTTTCAGCCTCAGCTGGACTGAATGTTTTGTGCTAAGTAGCAAATGCTAACATGCTAAATTTGAGGTGGTGGAACATGTGGTAGCCAAACTTTTGCAAATTGTGAGGATGTTAGCATTTAGCTCACAATGCAGCGTCGTGGAGCCTCTAGCGTGGCTCTGGAATATTTATGCAGTTATCTCAACATGACAGATTAACTTATGACTTTAACGGATCATTGTCATTGTGGTCTGTTCCTGTTTTACGCTCACTGGCCTCTTTATTTGACTATCTAATACAACCCAATAAAAAACAGGGCAAGAAGTTCTACTTATTTGAAACTGCAACATTTTTTGTTGACTTTGGCAAAAAAGATGATCAACTTTCTGTTGCTTATTGAGTATTTATTTGGTGGTAGTGCTGTGCTGGACTGCATTATTTTGTCCATCCCATTAACATACATGAAGAGTAAAGTACACGTGAAACAACCATGATAGATTAAAAAAAGGTCAGAAACTGAAAATGTAGAAGCAAAAAGTTCAATTTATAGCAAAGCCATTGGGTCATTCCAGGCCTGGAGGACTTTTGGGCTTCAAAATTTTTAAAAATTAACCTTCTGTTTTACAATTTTCTACTACATATTCATCATAATAGGTCATAAACTATGGAAGGCTTGATTAGCTCAGGCTACACATCAATGGAACCATTTTTATTCCATGTTTTATGTGTTGTTTGCTAACCCTACTCTAATCACAGTAGTAGGGTTGCTAATCCATGCTAATGTTAGCTTTTTCTCAGCAGTAGAAGCTAGATATTTAGCTCGCTGTTACTGCTGACCAAGAGGACAAACTGACTGATGGAAAAAAGTAAAACAATTAGTCTGATCCTGATGATATGAGGTAGAGTGAGACATTCAATCATGGCTGCCAATGTGATGGAAACATGAAAAATAGAAGGGAGGCCACAGCTTTGCTCTACACATTCTTTAGGAAATCTGTTTGATGATGTTAATTCCAGTGTATCATGTGATTCACGGTTTTCTTCTACCACCTGAAAAAGGTTCTGCTAACAGGGTTGTTGTGGGACACATGCATAATAATTATCATTTGAAATATTACGTTGATGCAATAAAATGTTCCCACAATTACAAGAGACATCAATGAAAAAAATAATCCCCAAAAAGAAAAATGTTTGTTCATTTCTATTTATCTGCATTTTTCATCTGTCTGACATCAGGAAGATTTTCAGGAAACTTTCCTCCCAACAAGCTCAATGAGTCTCATTTTCCTTCACTGTTTACCAAAACTTCTTATGCGCTGACATCACTCCTGTGTATCTTCTTCACTGCAGACCATAGACCGTATGCTGCAGACAGACTTTAGGTTCATTACTACCCCCTACTGGGCTGGAGTGTTCATCAGTGTTACTGGTGTGCCACAAATTAGGGAACTGAGAACGGTGCGATTAAATGTGCTGTAATTACTTCCTCGAAATTAACGAGTTAAAAACCCAGCCCTAGTTAAAATATTCAAATCCAAACCACTTAAACTGCATTTAAGTAAAGTAATTGGGTACATTTACTCAGATACTTTACACAACTCCTTCTGTGGCTGGTCAATAGAGGGCGCTCGGGCGCCGCCCCCCCGGTGTTTTTGATTTTTCATTTTTAAAATAAATATTTTTTTTAAATAAACAATAATCAGTTATTTTAGCACCATGTGTGTTTAAATTCGCAATTACATGTCATGTACAAAATATTAAATAGAATTTTCGGAGAAAATAGTTTCCTGCTCATCTCTGCTGAGCTGCTGGGGCGCTGAGAAATCATCCCTCTCGTGCGGCAGAGCAGCCAATTACCGTCAAGAGATTCGACATAGCAACAGAAATTTATCCAATCAGCCTCATCGAATCTGATGCCCAGGGCGAAATCGATTTCGCCCAAAGCCAAGTGAGCATGCGTGAGTGCGGTGGATAACTGACACTGTCACAGTCACAGTGACAAGAGGAATGCTTGGCGAGCTGGATCGAGTCATGCAAATGCTTTATATTGCTTCCTGTGTTTGCTCTATAAAACGGCTGGGACAGACACGGCATGGACTGTTTCGGGAGTAAGAGATATGAAACATTTATCCGAGAAAGTAAAGAAACACAAGGGTAGGAGGGCACATATGGAGAACACCGTTAAGCTAACGATGCTAGGCAAGGCTAACATCTCGATGCAGCTGGATGAAGAGTGACACACAGTTACATACTGAACTGTTCTGAAGTGGCCTCCAATGAGCCCTGAGCTGAACACTACTGAACATCTGTGGAAGCAGCTGAAACATGCAGTCTGGAGAAGGACAGCCTTCACACCTGAGACAGCTGGAGCCGGAGCCGGCCCAAAGCAACTGCAGCCCGCAGATCGGGGCGTGCCTCAACGTGGGCGGAGTTAAACGTTGAGCCCCGCCACCTTGAACTAAACGTGGGCGGAGTTAAACGTTTAACTCTGCCCGCATAGCGCAGTTGAACCGTTGAAGAAGAAGAATGTATTAGAGAAGAAGAAGAAGAAGTTTCCAAAATGGAGGTTAGCACGTTTATCTTTTGTTTAAATGTGCTGTTTTAACGTGCTTTAACGTTGCTGTTTTGCTATTTTGTGACAGACAAGGAAGGAAGTGATATTATTTTATCTCCAGTTGCATTATCTCCTTGCATTAGTTTCAGACTTACGTCAGACTTATTTATTTTGTCACGTGCTAAGTAGCAAGCCCATTAGAAAAGTGACGTTTAACAAAACATTTAAACGATGCCATTCCTTTTAGAATTAGACTGATTCAAAATATTCAGAATAATCTACTGGAATTGGAGGAGAAGCTAGAGGCGTGGAGGTTTGCCCTGGAAAGGAGAGGAATGAAGGTTAGCCGCAGCAAGACGGAGTATCTGTGTGTGAATGAGAGGGACCCAAGTGGAAGAGTGAGGTTACAGGGAGAAGAGATCAAGAAGGTGGAGGATTTTAAGTACTTAGGGTCAACAGTCCAGAGCAATGGAGAGTGTGGAAAAGAGGTGAAGAAGTGTGTACAGGCAGGCTGGAACAGCTGGAGAAAAGTGTCAGGTGTGATAGAAGAGTTTCAGCTAAAAGGAAAGGTTTACAAAACTATTAATTCAAATGGATTGGATAGTATAGTTCAATTATCTATCTCTGTTACAGAGAATAGAGCACGTGTTTGCTGCAAACAGCCACGTCATTGCCACATGGTTTCCACCATCATCCACAAACCCCATGGATCACCTGCTGGTAATTTGTTAAAAAGTTTTGCTTTTGTAGTGGAGTTTGAGTATTTCATATTCAGTTATTGATATCTTTTTACAGGACAATGCAGCCAGTCTCCAGTGGGTTCTGCTTCCAGTATTTGTACCTGGACACTGGATACTCTGTAAATACATTTATATCTTCCTCTATTATGACCTTACACAACAAAGTTGCTCATTGCTGATTTACATTTTTTGGTATATTAAATGCATGGCAGCTTTGTTAGTATTTCTGTAACATTCCATAATTTTATGTGTGTGGTTATATTTGAACACATTTAACAGATACTGAGGCCACAGGCTAGGGAGATTTTCTTTCTAGATCCCCTCTGTGGCAGCGGCTGGAGAGATGAGAGTAGAGTCCATCTCGTCAGGTTTTTAGGACACCTTCCAAGATCCTTCCTGGACAGTGGTAGTTCTGTTTTAAACCACTTGTCCTTTGTTTGTTTAATACATGCTTCTGTTTTTATTTGAATGCATTAAGATGTTCCAAACAAACAAAAACAAACAACAAAAGTGAGTGTTTGCGAGGGATAGAAGTAATTGTTACATTATTCTTATTTATTTTTACATTATTCTACGCAGATGGAAACAGAACCATATGTTTTGTTTGTTTAAGCCCATTACAAAAACGTTTGATTTGAAGTTCCAGCCTCTTCCAACTTTGTTCCAAGTGTTGCTTTAAAATGGTTTATTGTACTTTTATTTACTCTTTGACCAGGCACATTGCTCACAGCCTATCTCCTGGCCCTTGGAGGCAGCTTGGTGTGAATGATGTTCAGGTGAGACATTACTACATTGCATTTGCTAACATTTGCTATTTTCTTGCCATTCTTTTATTAAAACACTGCAAAGATGCTCCACCAACTGTGGCATGTTTGTTTTGATGGTAAGAACTACTCAGTATGTTATATCGATGACATCTATAAAATGTTTTTTCTGCATTTAAAACACACTCTTTGTATTGAAAAACTGTATCCTGACAGAATGTGCATGATATTATATTAACCAGTATCTCTGTACATTGTAATGGGGGCCAGTTGTGATTTCAGTGAGGTTTTGTGCAAATTGTGACATGTTATGCTTGACTGTAGCGATGAAGGTATTATTTTTGGAAACATATTTTAATCTTCTGCATTTCCTTCTTCACAGGAAAACATGCTGCAGATTAGAAGATGGTGGTGTCTTGTTCTCCTGCAGAACTTCCCCATGCTGTAAGCGCCCTCAGTATCACACTTTTAAACCAGATTCTTTTAAATCACGTTTTACTGTATTCACTGTCATCTGACCTGCATGAATGTTTTCATTGTGAATGTTTGTTGTCATTAAATCACCACGATCTAAAGAAGAGAGATTGCAGCAAAGAAAAAGGCAACGAGAGCAGAAAAAACTACAGGTGAGAGGTCATGTGATAAATTGGTATATAGTGAAACTATTGCTCAAAGACTGATCCCCGCCACTTATTTCAGGATGTGGCTGAAGTCCCCCTGAAAATGTTTAGGCTTTCAGAATCTGCCACTGAAGCATCAGGTATTGTTCCAGCCAGCATTGTCTCACACATATCCATCGAGGTTGTTGAGGTTCCATGTCACAGAGCAGTCATTATTTCTCTGTGTACTTAAAATCAACCACTTAAATCTTGCATTGTCATTGTGCCTGTAGACGCCACAATCTGTTTCCTTTCTAGATGAGGCTGAGAACAGGACTGGGAACAGGAAACGGGGTATATTGCCTGAGATGGGTAGTCTCATTTCAGTGTTTTCTGCAATCTCCGAGCCTTTACTTAAATAACTGTTTTCTTTATTTTTGTTTAGGAGAATCCTTTGGTCAGGGATGCAATGGCGGCAGCCCGGTGGTGTGGGACCAGAACTTTCAAGGGAAAAATTTCCCTTCCCCAAGTTGTTACCATGGCCAAGGAGCAACGCGTGAGGGCAGGGAACTCCTGTGTGTCTGTGATGGCCAGGAAGAAGAGGAGACCGCTGATCTCAGAGAACCGTTCCTTTTTCTTTTTAGTCTGCAGGAAGACTATGAGACATTCTGTCAAGAAATCATTGACAGGAGAAACATGAAGGTGTTTTGTGCTTTTGACAGAAAAGAATAAAGTTGTTTTCAACGGTGCTGAAGCTTAATTCATTACATCTGACCCCTACAAATGTATATGGTTTGTGAGTTGTACAGACTCTGATATATTATGTCTGGCATAATCATATACAGAAAGTCTCTATACAGACATCAGAGATTATGTTTTTGTTTCAGTTATGTAGAATGAAGGCCAAGCTAAGAGCCCTCTTTGATTTGAGGAAAGACATGTAGCATTGACTGTCAGTTCAGTCTTATATCCTTGAGTGGATTAGTGACACTTTAAGAAAGTCGTTAGTGCAAAGTTTAGGAAATCTGTGTTATCAGCCAGGAATAACCATGCATGGTCAGGTATCAATGGCACAGACATTGCTGCTGTCTCTGATCTCCTTTAATGTAGCTGATATAATTCAGTGTACAAAAAAATCCAAATGTGTCTATGTATGCTGTATATCACAAATTTCACTTCACTGTTTCAGTCCAGCTAGCCCTAGTTAGACAGGGTTTGAGTTAAAGAGAGTTGAACCCAAGTAAAAAGTTGTCGGCTATAGTATTACAACTCCTGGCAAAAATGATGGAATCACCAGTCTGGGAGGATGCTCGTTCAGTTGTTTTAATTTGTAGTAAAAAAGCAGATCACAAACATGACAAAAAACTAAAGTCATTTTATTTTGCAACTTTCTGGCTGTAAGAAACACTAAAAGATATCAAGAGGAAAAATTGGAGTAGTCAGTAACAATTACTTTTTTAGACCAAGCACAGGGATAAAATTATGGAATCAATTCTGAGGAAAAAATGATGGAATCACCCCATAAATTCTCATTCCCAAAACTAGTTCCCATATCAGATTAAATCTGCTCGTTAGTCTGCAGTTTAAAAGGAGTGATCACACCTTGGAGAGATGTTGCACCAAGTGGATTGACATTAATCATGACTCCAACATGAGAGATGTCAGCTGAAACAAAGGGGAGGATTATCAGACTTTTCAAAGAGGGTCAATCATCACAAATTGTTGGAGATATCCCAGATTGGTTCTGCAAATGATCATCAAAGTGACGTGGGACGAGAAAAATTGCAGCAGCAGCATCAAAACCAAGTTTATTTGGCCCAGCAGCAACAACCAAATCCACAGTCTGCATGAGCAACAAGCTGGTTTGGTTGGAAATCAGCAAACTGGTGTGCTGCAGCAACAACTTCCAGTCACTCTTGGTCTAAAAAAGTGATTGTTACTGACTACCACAATTTTTCCTCTTGATATCTTTTAGTGTTTCTTACAGCCAGAAATTTGCAAATTAAAATGACTTTAGTTTTTTGTCATGTTTGTTATCTGCTTTTTTTCTAAAAAAAATTAAACAACTGAACGAAAGTCCTCCCAGACTGGTGATTCCATAATTTTTGCCAGGGGTTGTATATGTTGTATTTGTGGGATTTGATACTACAAGAAAAATGTTTTCCCAAAGAACTACTTTTTGGCTCTAGACCTGATCCTGATATAAATAGTAATGCTGATATAAAATTAATCATGACAGTAAATCACATAAGATGCTCGGTTTCGAGGCCAGCATTTAGAAGCTGTATTGACGTTTGTGAATGTGCTATTTAGTCTCCGCCACCAGATGGTGACAATAAATGAGTCAAGCTCAATGTGGGCGGAGCTCAACGGTTAACCCCGCCCACGTTTAGCTCAAGGTGGGCGGAGCTCAACGTTTAACTCCGCCCACGTTGAGCCACGCCCCGATCTGTGGGCTGAAGTCAGGGGCTTCTCAAAGCATAAGCAAGTTAAGCGGTCGCTTAGGGCCCACCACCACCAGGGGGCCGCCCAGAGTGCTTAATAAAAAGCAAGTGTAATTGTAAAAAATTTAGAAAAAAAAAAAACAATGAATAACCATTGTTCCGGGTTGTACAGCAATAATTTTGGTATAATTTTCTAATGCCAGCTAGGTTGCCAAGTATGTCAACCTTCGATGGTATCAATAAGTGAACCTCGTTACTCCTGCGACAGAATACCTTAGCGGCTGCGCAAGTTCAGTGACAGTGTCATTGCTCAATGGCGGACAGAAGCAAAGAGAAATGTTGCCGTCCAAGAAAATGTACCTCTCAGGGGCACAAAAAAGAAAGAGAAAACGGTTGGAGGAGCAAGAAAAGAAAAACAAGGATAAAGGTAGGTTGTATGACTTTTTTGTTTTAATAAATGTTGTGAGCATAGCAAGTTTAGGGCTCAGTCTGAGTCTTTTGTTTGCCACGGCGCCTTTTTCTCCTCCGGTTGGATATTTGGTCATTGCAATTACATTTTCTAACCTTTAATATATAACAAATCCCTTCACTTAACCCAAAATGATCTAAATCCTCGACTCTAAACATAACCGGAATTAAAACCCGTTAAGGTTTAGCGGCCCGCGGGCGGGCCGTTTTGATATTTACATAAGCATTTTTCGAAATAGAACGACACTGCCAACTCGATGATAGAAACATTATACACCAGCCTGGAGCAGTTTGCTCACCAGGAGTCCACACGTGCAGAAGTCTCACTGAGAGTTACAGAAATCACCTGACTGCAGTGACTGGTTTAAAAGGTTGTGCGACAAAATATTAAGGGTACCATAATTTTTATCCAGGCCTGTTTCATATTCATGCAACGTAATCTTCAACAGAAGAGTTCTGTCAGTCTGTATACACACACATTTATTCCCTTGACCAGATTTTTCTTCGTATAAAGTTGACCTTAGCACATCATCCAGCAATGTATTGCACTTAGTAATTTTTGATATTTTGTCTAAACAGTATGTGTTTGCTGATGTAATCTGCTCATCATTTTCTGGCTTGTTCACTGAAATGTTGAAATCATCAAAATTGTTGCAGATTGTAATTTTCTTTGTCTGCTAATTGAAAAATCACTTAATTGTTGCAGTTCTGATCAGTTAGTAACATTAAGCTTTATCATAAATTACTGTACAGTATTTTTCTGTTCTAGTATTAATTTATTAATATACTTAACATAATACTTGAGTGGTCAATTCAACACTAATGCACTGTTTCATGTGCATATATAATTTATTGCCAAAATTGTGGTTAAGCAATATGTTGTGCATGTTTTGTGCAAAAATGCCTCAAGTTATTAATATTGGCATTAAATAATTATTATTTCACAGAGCACTGATATCCTGCCATTTCTGTTGTATCGGGATGGTTACTGTAACTGATTTGATATGGCACAGACCCACCCAGAATATTTTTCACCAGTCGCCACTGTATGTCAGACATTTCTCTGATAGATGTATCACTTTTACTGATTTTACAAACAGTGAGTCCCTGTGGAGCTCTGTGGTGTTTGGTTCTGGGATGTCAGATCCAGGGGTCAAAACAAAATCAGTCTTCAAGCAGCTGCTTTGTAAAATTGCAACAGAGAACATGTGAATAAATGTGAAGTCAGCTGGAAGAAGGTTGATGACAAGAGTGACTTCTACTCTTCATTCAGGCAGGTGACCAGAATTTATGTGACAGAGAACTTCTGTATTGGATGATTCCATCGTCTCCATGGTGCACCGAACAAAAACAATTCTGGCATTTTTTGATGCACCCAGGGAGCCTATATAAAGGCTGAAACCTTCTGAAATTTCCCTTTTTGACCTGCTCTTGGACTTGGATTGACCTGTTCAAAGATCAGCTGCAGAAAGAGAATACTTGGAAAGCAACACTTTTGGAAAGCGAAGACTTGAAGAAGAAGACACTTTTGGAGACCTGAAGAGGACACTCTCAGACTCTGAAAGAGAAGACCTGAAGAGGACACTTTTGGAAACCGAAGACCTGAAGAGGAAACCTTCGGCCAAAGAAGTCCAGATAAGAAGACGTTTATAAAAACGAATCTTGGTGGATCCTTGAATCACCTTTGGATCCCTGAAGACCTGGAGATGGACCTCAGACTGATGGACGTCGAGGGATACGTGGGAGTTGCCGTGGAGGTGCACCGCGACGCTACTGGTAAGATTATGAATAGATTATTAATAATGTAGCTTTTTATTGATGGAATTATGTTATTTATCTGTCTGAAATCCTTACAGCTGTGTCAGTGTAGAAACCAGTGTGACTTTCTAAATTGTAACTGTTGATAAAAACACAGATTTAGTGATTAACAGTTATTGATTTTTAAAATGATTATTTGAAGCATAAAATGTAAAACTTCTCTCAGGAGAGGGTTAATCTAATTTATTAATCATTGGTGTAGTGATTTGGAAACTCTGTAATTTTGATTTAAGGGCATCAAATTGATCAAATTTTACATGAATTTTTTTGAAAACTAAAACAAATGATGCCAACTGGGGCAGAAATGATAAAATGCCAGAAATGTGTTTTTGCTGTATCCATGGAGACGATGGAGTCTTCAGAATGCAGCAGGCCTCTCCTCTGTGTTGCTCTGAGTCGCTTTAAAAATCACATTTTCACTCTGCTCAACCTAAACTTTGTGTCTGACTGTTTATGGACCTTTAACGTGAACTATTATTTTATTCATCACACAGTTTGTATTCTAATTTAATAATTACTAAATCACTATGAATGTAAACAAACTCGTCATCTGAATTGTCAAGACTTAAGTTTTTCCAAGTGACCAAAGTAGAGTAAATAACTGTTTTCATAAAGTCTCACATGAAAGAACAGACTGCAGAATTACTGATTTAGTGTTTGTGGCCTTGACACCGTTATTTGATGGTTATAGTGAACTGTTATTAACTTTAGTTGTGACTGTAGATGATTTAGTCCTGATATCTAATGATGTTAGAAGTACTAACATGTGATGACCTTGTTTCCTCTCAGGGTCTGTGGACTACGCCGTGGAGCATCCCCCTGCCGTCGGATTCCCGGAGACCATCTGGATCTTTGATGACGACGACCCTCCCATCTTCTACGATGTTCTGGCTCCATACGAAGAAGAAGAAGACCCAGAGGGAGAAGACCGAGAGGAAGAAGACCCAGAGGAAGAAGACTCTGAAGAGGAAGACCCCGAGACGGAAGACTCCGACGCCTGGTCCGACTGGAGCACCAGCGAAGACTCCGGCTACGACAGCCTGGACGAGGACGAAGAAGACCTGGAGGACGGCGAAGAAGAGGACGGCCGACCCCGCTCCCCCCTTGTCCAGCGTCTCCCCCCTCCTGCTGGTGCTCCGGTCATCGCTGCTCCCGCTGCTCCCCCAGAGGACCTTGCCGTCCACATCAGCTCCTTCCTCAAGAGGATCCGGGAGGAGTGCGATGTGGAGGCCCAGGTAAGTACGAAGAGGCAGCGGGTCAGCGAAGAGGACGACGCACAGCCTGGACCATCCACTTCGTCCACAGACCACAGTGCGTCGGGTCCCTCCACATCAAGCCCGGGCTTCTCTGTGACGGGTGGAAGCTGGTTCAGGCCTTTTCGGAGTCCAGATGATAGCGACTCCGATTAGTCCTGAAACTGGTGGAAGCTCTGATCGGAGAAGTTCCAGCTGACAGGCAGCTCCCACTTCTTACTGCACGGATCAAAAAACATCAAGATCCCTGCAAATAACAGTAAAAATCCTCCTTCACATGTCTTAGCGTCATCAGACAATGTGGGAGGTGGTAGGTATGAGCACCTGACAAATACAGGTGTGTTTCTTCTTCTCTCTATCAGAGGTAAGCAAAATTCCAACTGCACATTTTTCAGTATTTAACTATTATCCATGATACTAACTCTGTTTCTTTCTTCATCCGAAAAAGGTAAGTTATTACTTCATCAGTTTCTCAGGATTTAATATCTCTTCATGATAATTTATAATTGAAGCATTTTACTGACTGTAGAACTTTATGTTTTGTTTCTTCATCCATCATCCAGGAGTTCCGTTCAGAGAACTCCTGGATGGTGGGCAGAGAGGACCGGACGGACCAGACCAGAAGGATGGACGACCAGGAACCCACTGGAGGGTTGGAGGAGTGTTTTCAGTCAGCTGACTAAGTGAGTCCTCACAAAGACGACAAAAGCACCAACAGGGACATGAAGTGGTGATGAGCTAAAGTAAACTTTCTGTATGTTGATGTGAACTGATAGAGCTTAGAACCGTTCCACACCTACTGTACATTTATTTATGGCTCCATGTCTGTTAAGAAGCACTGATAATTATAATTCAACAGTTCAGCAGCCAGGAACGAGTCAAAGTTTGATTTTTGGGTCCTGTTTTTCTGTTTGCCAGGTCAGCGCTCCAATTCAGACGCCCCTGCCTCCAACAGCAACGTCTCCAGCCGCTGAGGGGCGTCCTGACTCTGCCTGCACAGAACTAGTTTCCATCATGTGCTGGTTCTGTGCCGGTGGGTTTAGGAAGCTCCTCACAAAGCATCAAATGAAGACAGAGGAAGCTGCCACCTGTTTGTCTCTGAGCTCTGACAGCCAGACAGAGAAGATGTTTACTGCTTTGTTAATGTTTAATGTAAAAACCTTTTGAATATCTTTGTTATGATCCAACGTAAGATGAGAACTTTGGAGATAAACATTGTCAAAAGTTAGATTTGCTAGTTTAACTCTCCTGGTGTCCTGCAGGTCAAAGTTGACCCGTTTTTAAAGTTTGAAAATGTGGAAAAATATATATATTTTCACAGTGACACTTCTGATGTCCACATTTTCAACATTTTTGGGAAATCTTTGAACATTTTTTGGTGGAAAAATGAAATGTTAAAATGTTTCTTAAGACCATTCACAACAAAATCAACCAAAATCCAGTTTTGGTTGATTTTTATGTGAATGTTCTTGAAGAAAATATTAGAAGTGTTACTGATATATATGTCATCACTTCAGATATTTTTCTGATTTTTTTGGAAGATTTTTACTCATCATCCCACAAATGTGGGGATTTAGTTTTAAAAATAAAAGTTTTAAAGGACACTTTTAAGGAATAATGGAATTTTCTTCCTGAAGATTTAGCAAATTTTCAGAAATTTGGGGAATTTTTTTGCTGAATTTTTGGATTTTTTTTTCAGAGAAGGAAACAATATTTTTTGGTGCCTGTAAATGAGGACAACAGGAGGGTTAATTAAAATGTAAAAGAAAAAAAGTGACATCAATAACTTACTTAGTTTAATATAAAAACTTTAAAACTGTTATTGTTTATTCTAACACAAGAACCTGTAAGATAAACATTGTAAAATGTAATATTTCCTTTGTTTATTGTTAAAATATATTTAAAACTGTTCATGTGTATTACAAATAAAATGTAAATGGCCTTTAAACATTTTGATGTTATTTATAATTATTAGCACAACATCTAATCTTATTAAATAATCATTGCAAAAATATAAAAACTGTTTATTGTAGCAAAGATTCACTTTAAAAACTTTTGGACTGTTTAATATGATCTCATGTTTTAAGCATGACATTGAAATATTGTCAACAGTAAGATATAATTTATTGTAAACATTTTTTTTAAAAAATGTGTACTGAAAGTACCTTTTAGTAACATTGTTTTCACATCTTGCTGTATTAATGTGAATTTAATACTTCTTGAATAAATATTAAAAAATAAGATTTGCTTTATTGATGTTTTGTGAAAAGTGATTTTGAGGCATTTCAATTTTGATGTTTAATAAATTTACAAAAATCTGTGAAAAGAAGTTTTACTCTTTGTCATGTTGGGTTGTTGATGACAGACTGATGGAGGAAACTTGTATTCATTCAGCACAAAAAAAAAAGATGTTTGAACGGTCTGGACACGTTTCAAAGCGACTCCATATTTGTGTTGTTCATATTTATCACTATTTCACTACAACTCGACTGGTTTACTGTTAAGTCAGATGATCAGAGTGTTTTCTTCACTGATGGTGGATCAACATGGAGCTTCTTCAACACTGAACCAGACACAGGAGAGTCACATTTGTTTCAACGATGAGCTGCACTGACATACCTTACAAGAAAAAGCAGTTAGATTTGCTTTAAATGACCTGACTTCAACACAGTTCAAAATTGTTCAGAATATGACATACTTTGTGTATAATTTAATGTCTTTCTAAACATTCTTGGAAGCAGTTCACATCTGGCATTCCATCAAATTATTTATTGAAACTTAAAAACCAACAACTTCAGTGAGATTTGAATTAGAGAAGACAAAAAATAAAAATAGAGACGTGTTCAGATCACACAGAACAACGCAATTTGCTGTATAAGGAGCTGCACTCTGAGCTCTTTCCACCACTGAAAGCTCCTGAAACAGGGATGTTAGCGTTATAACCGGACCCTGGATTTACAGAAGAAGCTGTTCTCACCGACAAACCTTGTTTTCTTTTACATCCTGTGTACATCTGGGTGTGTGTTTATCGAGAAAGAGAACGCAGCAGGACGCCAATACATTTAAGTAAAACAACATTGATTAGTGAAG
>NC_067123.1:624039-653164 GCF_021347895.1 Acanthochromis polyacanthus
TCAGATTTCCAAACCTCGAGTTGACTGACTGATTTCAGCTCCAGTTTCTACTTCTAGGTTTGATGAGTAACACCAGTAATTTATCAGAAATTACTAATGAGTGAGCGCGGCTCAAAAAAAACAACCACAAACTGGCTCTTCATGACTAACAGCTACATGTCTATCTATCTGGAAAAATTTAAACATTACATTAAGGCATGCATGCAGTGGGAGGTCGATGGGAACACAAATGGAGAGTTTGAGTTTTCTCCATCTCCCACTGATTCTCATTAACACCTCTCTCCCACACACATGCAGATATAAAGAGTCCAGAGGAAGGTGGAGAACCAGGCGGCTATAATTAGAGGAGCGCTCAGGAGAAACACTGCTGAGTTGTTGAATGTTTAATGTCAGGCCTGCAAAGAGCAAACCTCCGAGCTCCTTTACACCTCCTCCCAGCGGCGGCAGTGAAGTGAGCGACGTGGGTTCGGGTTTCTGGGAGGAAACGGCGGCACAATGCAAGTACATCTGACAGCCGAGCGTGTAATTCCCAGCTATTGTCGGTAACCTGATCCTGGTAACGACACGGGAACCCAAAGCCCCTCTGGATGAGGTAATGGTCTAAAACACACAGACTAAGAGAACAACAACCTCACGTTGTTGTTTTCACAATGCAGCCTGGTCAGCTTCTAATAAAATCATAACAACACATCATCCGGGTTGTGCAGAAGAAGCTCTTAAATTACAGAAATGATTTTGTCATCTCAGGACCATTAAACATAATCATGATTTTTGCGCTGTAATTGATTTGTTTTTCAGACAGCCCAAAGAGCTGCCTCTGTCCTGAAACAACCTCTGCTGAGCTGCTTCACGTGAGCTCGATGTGCAGCGAGAATGTGGACTAAATTTAAACATTTGGAAGACGCAGTGGGCGGTAAAATCATACACTTCATTTTCTGCTTTCTGGTGAATTTAATGCACCAGTTTGTTTTCTTTCTCTGCATAAATTTACGGTTGTTGCTAGAGGTATGGACCCGTACCCGTAGCCTGTGGACTACGGATACGGCACTTGCCATTTGCCAATCAGATACGCGAGATCTGGTCACGTGACTCCCGGTAGACGCTAGCGGTACAGACCCGTAGCATCGGTATTGCAGGTACGGACCCTAAACCTGACCCTAACACTAACCCTAACCTTAACCTTTGCTTACCTTTCAACAGTTTGCAGTGGTTAGCAGCTTCTTGACTCGCGAGACTTGCGTACGGGTCCGTATCTGTCTGGCAGATGGAAAGTACCCGTACCCGTAGCCTGTGGGCTACGGATACGGGTCCGTATCTGTAGACACTACCTAAATTTACAGTTCAAATGTCCTTCTTGACGTAAAAGGTGCAACGGATAGAATGATTATCAACTTGGCCGATTACTTCGACCAAAATTGTTAAATATCGTCCAGTTATTGATAAATTAAATACACTATTTCACGTATGATGCAGTCTCATCTCTGTTGTTGCTCCTGTCACATTTTTTCCTCACTGTAGGCTAATTTTTTTACTCCATTACCAAGTCCTGCACCTCTATGGACACAGAAGAACCATGATTAGAAGTAGAGAGAATTTAGGAATGTCTTTTGTGTTGCATCATACCGTTATGCCGCAAATCATAAGATAGACAAAACAAAAGTTGATTTGACAAAAAGTGGAATCGAAATGTACAATATTTTCCCAGGATCCCAGAAGTGTTACCAATACTGGATAAAAATGGTGTCTCTACATACTGTAGATATCTTGCAACTTGCATTTTAAATCTGTTTCCATCCTTGTGGTTTTATGTGCACTGAATTTTGGTCACAGGACCGTTGGTCACAGCATGGTCATAAACGGTGTCCTGCTTGCACCGATTTTTTTGATTTTTACTGAATTTTAAGACTGCAAATCTTTGTCACATTTTTAAGTAAAACATGCAGGAGCGAGTGATTTTCAATAAAGATCTCAATTTTTAGCTTAGATTTTTTACCATTTTACCTCAATGAAACCAATACTTTGAGACCCATAAAGCAGTTTTTCAGGGCTGCTCAGAAGTAAATACACTGCTCAAAAAAATTAAAGGAACACTTTTTAATCTAAGTATTGCATTAAATCAGTCAAATATGTGGGACACTGATCTGGTCAAGTAAGTAAAAGAGGGGGTTTTCAGTCAGTTTCAGCTGCTTTGGTGTTCATAAAATTAACAACAGACGCACTAGAGGGATAACAATGAGACAACCCCCAAAACAGGAATGAGTTTACAGGTGAAGGCCACTCACATTTTTTCCTTCCTAATGTTTTCTGACTGTTTTTCACTAGTTTTGCATTTGGCTAGGGTAAGTGTCATTTCTGGTAGCATGAGGCAATACCTGGACCCTACAGAGGTTCCACAGACAGTCCAACTCCTCCAGGATGGCACATCAATGCGTGCCATTGCCAGAAGGTTTGCTGTGTCTCCCAGCACATTCTCAAGCGCATAGAGTAGATTCCAGGAGACAGGCAGTTAGTCTAAGAGAGCTGGACAGGACCGTAGAAGGTCCTCAACCCATCAGCAGGACAGATATCTGCTCCTTTGTGCAAGGAAGAACAGGATGAGCACTGAAAAAGCTCTACAAAATGAGCTCCAGCAGACCACTGGTGTGAATGTCTCTGATCGAACAATCAGAAAGAGATTCAATGAGGGTAGTCTGAGGGCCTGACGTCCTATAGTGCCCGCTGTGCTCGCTGACTGGCACTGTGGAGCTCGGCTGGCAACACAGGAATTTGCAAGTCCACCACTGGTGCCCTGTGCTTTTCACAGATGAGAGCAGGTTCACCATGAGCACATGTGACAGACATGAAAGGGTCTGGAGAAGCCATGGAGAACATTATGCTGCCTGTAACATTGTTCAGCATGACTGGTTTGGTGGTGGGTCAGTGATGGTGTGGGGAGGCATATCCATGGAGGGACATACGGACCTCTACAGGCTGGACAATGGCATTCTGACTGCCATTAGGTATCAGGATGAAATGCTTTGACCCATTGTCAGACCCTACATTGGTGCAGTGGTCCTGGATTCCTTCTGGTGCACGGCAATGCCCAGTCTTATGTGGTAAGAGAACTCATGCAGTTCCTGGAGGATGAAGGAACTGATACCATTAGCTGGCCCCCATGCTCACCTGACCTGAATCCAATAGAACACCTTTGGAACATTATGTTTTGTTCCATCCGACACCATCAGGTTGCTCCTCAGACTGTCCAGGAGCTCAGTGATGCCCTGGTCCAGTTCTGGGAGGAGATACCCCAGGACACCATCTGTCGTCTCATTCAGAGCTTTTCCCGGCATCATCAGTCATGCATACAAGCACATGGAGGACATACAAACTACTGAATACCATTTTGAGTTGCTGCCAAGGAATTTCAGCAACATGGACTAGCCTGCCACATCAGTTTTTCACTTTGATTTAGGGGTGTCTTGAATTTAGCCCTCCTGGGGGGGTTGATAATTTTCATTCCCATCAAACAATCTGGCATCTTTTCATTCCGAACACATTATCCAGTCCATATCAATGTAAATATCCAGTTTGTTTATCCCCCGCATTGAAATATGATGTGTTTTCAAAGTGTTCCTTCAATTTTTTTGAGCAGTGTATACACACACACACAGACACACACATATATATATACATACAGCGCCCTCCATAATTATTGGCACCCCGGTTAAGATGAGTTGAAAGCCTTAAAATAAATTTAATTTTTGTTGCAGAAGCATACTCTCACACTGAAAATTGTTAAAAAATGTATTATAGGAGAAGATTAGGTGCTGTTTTGTTGGTAGAAGGGGCTTGTAAAAAGTCTTAACATCAGGGGTGCAAATAATTGTGGCACACATGATTCGATGTAAAAGAATTATTTCATAATGTGTAATTTTTTTCCCCACTGAATAAATGCACTTGAATTAAAGGTTGGATTTTCCTCTTTTTTCATTGTGGTCCTATATTATTTAGAAAAAAATTGAATTTATTACAAGCTAAACAACACAAAGAACACATCTTAACCGGGATGCCAACAATTATGGAAGGCGCTGTATATATATATATATATATATATAATATATATATATATAATATATATATATATATATGTGTGTGTGTGTGTGTGTGTGTGTGTGTGTGTGTGTGTGTTTGTGTATATACATACACACACACACACACACACACACACACACACACACACACACACACACACACTTATGTCGGAATTCCATTCCTACGGTGTGACGTAAGTCGATTTTTATGGTAAGTCGGAACTCCGGTGAAAACGTAAACAAAGTCGTTGCGTGCATCATGGCATCAATCAGTTTACATATTTGTACAACTACAGCAATGAAAACAGTCATTAGCTCACACTGAAACACAACTTGGTAGGAAAATATGGGTGAAAATCTAAATAAAGCCATCTTATAGCGTGACGTGACAACATATTCGTCCACTCCGCTTGTCAGCTAGTTCCACTGAACCAGTTCTGACCTAAATGGTATTTATATAGCGCTTTTTCCAAAGCACTTTACATGATACATCACAATCACCCATTCACACACTGATGGCAGAAGCTGCCATGCAAGGCACTAACCACGACCCACCAGGAGCAACTAGGGGTTCGGTGTCTTGCTCAGGACACCTCGAAATGAGCTCAATGGGCCAAGGATCGAACCAGCAACCTTCCAGTTACAAGACGGCCACTCTACCCACTGAGCCATGCACTTCTAACGGAAAAACATCGTACGTTAAACCGAGGACCAGCCCGTCATCAGTTCCAATGTAACGGTGAAACGACGTAAGTTGAGGATGTCGTAAACCGAGGACCTACCTACCGCCAATCAATGCTGATGAATAAAAGCTGAAAAGCCTCTTTTAAATTAAACAGTGAAAAAAACCTTAAGGAAGACAAACCTTTTTGATTAAGTTTTTGTTGTTTCTGACGTAAACATTTTAATTTCTACTAATTACATTAGTTCCAACTATCGGATATCAGCTTTTTTCTTGACTAATAATCGCTATCAGCACTGAAAAAAAATCACATTAGTTGACTCATACAAAAAAACTGATTTTTGTCGGAGAATAAATCAATGTGAATTTACATTAAATTTCCATCCATATGGTAGTTCTTACAGCCAACACTGAAATTTAAAGTGTAAAAAAATATTCAGATTTATCATAAACACAAACATTTTGACTGCAATCATTTAAATTTAGATATTAAAAATTGTGTTCAAGAAACTGAATAAACTTGCCCGCGCCCTCTAGTGGACAAACTGTGTTAAACATGCAGTTCGGTTTCTAAATCAGCTGCTAAAAAAGTCAGCAAGACGACACAATTGACAAAATCAACGGGGTTATCATCAAATATTCAATTTTTCGTTTGTGGCACAGAATTTAAATTTTGAGATCCAGATATTCTTTTTCCCCTAAATGTAGGCTAACAATAAAGGCGAATTGTGACGTACATTTTATCAGCACATTTTTGCACCATATTTATACTTTTTAATCTTTTAAAAGATGTAGATAATTAATCCCAGCTTGGTTGCCTGACATTCCTGAAACCAAAGCTCCTGGAGGTCAAATTTAATTTAAAAACAATTAAAAACACCTTATTTCAAACCATAATTGCTCCAAAACCTGTGATTCTGCTGCTCCTATACGTTGTATGTTTACCCAGTTTCTTTCGTTTATACATGAATATTGTTCTGACTGGTATTTTCTGCTACTAATCTATATTAAATTACTATAAAATAGAATTATAGTTGTTTGACTGCTGGGCAAATGTTTCTAGATAAACACAGCTCAGCTATCTGTAGTACATTTTTCATCAACCTCTATAATTATATATAACTTCAGTTGACAGTTGGCGACTTTATTTGGTTTACTGACTAAATTAATCATATATATTTATAAAATACACATAAACAATGAAATCTTGTGCTTACTGCCATTGTTTTCCTATTATTTCTACAGATTATTATGTGTTTTTATATAATTTCAGTTGATAATTAGCTACTTTGATTGGTTTATTGACTTAAATTAATCAAATATATTCCTAAAATATACAAAAAAAAACTCGTTAAGGTTAAAACAATGAAATCTTGGACTTACTTCTATTGTTTTCCTGATATTTTTACAGATTATAATATAATTTTTAAGGGATTTAACACCTGACATTAGAAAATATATTTAAATACAGCACTTAGACATGCAGATTTATCAAGTGTCTGTATCAAAACGTCATAGAAAAAGTAGAATTCAGTGTTTGTTTTAATGAATGGGTGAGGTTTACTAGATAATACGCTATCAGATATTTCATTTTGATAAGTAAAACCCTTCTTCCTGGTTCTCTGTGCAGCTCATTGTCAAATCAAATCTAGATAGCAGATTAAAAAGATAACACACACCTGTCAAGTGTTCAGTCTAAACAAATCTTCCACTTCAGACGTCACTCTCTCGACCTACGTGGTGATTAAAGAGCCTTTTCTGTAAACTTTAAACATTATTTACAGAGATCTGGAGAATAGCAGCTCATTATGTTCTAAGAGCTCCTTATTGGCTTTTACCAGCAAAATCTACAACCTGAACAAGTTCTGGCTGCTTCTGGTTTGAGCATTTTAACAAAATTCAAGCATTTTATTCATGTAAAACTTAGATTTGTCTTTTCTACAACGACACGATGGAAAATATCCCCATATAATAACAGAATCTGTCCTCAAACTGAAGTAAAAGCAAAATATTCCTGCTCTGGTGTGGATCAGTGGCTCCTCTTTCATCCTAATATCTCATCTGTCCACAGCTTTCTTTCTACCTTCATGTTTAATGTATTTTTTTCCTGGAAAATACAGCCTGTCCTCAGAGCTGGGAGTGGCAGAGCAGCCAGGAATGTGTTTAGAGGGATTTTAACTCTCACACAGCCCGGATGAATCGTTTAAAGGTTTATTTTCAGAGGAGCTATGTCCTCTCTGTGTGCAACAACCTACATGTTCGCATGTTTCCTCCCTGACATGATAATCTGGGAGGTGTTTGGCAGAAGACAGTCATGTTGGAGGTAAAAACATCCACCCTGCCTTTGTTTTGAGCTCCATCCAGGTTATTTCCACCCCGACATCCAGACCAACACGCAGCAGAGCTCCACTCACCGCTCAGCTCCGGGTTTCCTCCACAGAAGGCTGGGAGATGCGGCTGCCCGCTCCGGCTGCGGTCCAGGCGGCTCCCCGCGTCTCTCCGCTCCGTGCTGGAAGCTGCGTGGGTGTCCGCGGCGCTGCCTCCGTGGCCGTGTCCGCCTCCCTGCTCTGCGGGCTCGGCGGTGTGTCCTTGCGGGTGTCGGCCCTTCTTACTGTTGGTGCGCACCGGGAGAGCAGCGGCCAAAACTCTGGACGATCTCCGCAGCCGCTCCGCGTCGCCTCGAGCTCCGTGGCTGCCGCCCTCTGACGTCATGGAGGAAAGCCCTGCCGGTGACGTCAGGCCGTCGGCGACACGGAAAGCCCTCCCCGCAGGAACCGGTTTACTGCCAGTGTTTACAGGACACAGAGGCAGGACGGGACCGGTGACATTTACCGGATTATTACCGATAAAACTTAGGAACTTAGTGGACCAAAAAAAAAGTTCATCTGGCTGGAAATTAAAAAAACAAAACAAAACAAGTGAATAAAAGAATTTAAGACATCATATTGAAGATATTATTTATGAATTTTAACTGTTCTGTCACTTTATCTACTCTACAATTATTTATAAAAAAATATGACCTTGAGATAAAACAACAAAATCTTGGACTGACTTGAATAGTTTTTCTTATATTTTTAAAATAGGTTATTCAATAATCATATTTAATTTGGTTAAAAAAAGTTTACTGAATTATTGGTAAACTGTCACATTTTAAATTACAGAGACATTTATTTGAGTTACAGATTTCTTCTGGCTGTAAATAACATTTAAAAAAGTGAGAAAAAACACTACGTCATATTCAAGACATTAATGATGAATTTTAACTATTTCTCTGATTTTTTTTAAATTAAAACTGTAATGTCTACAATTATTATACTCTTGAAACTGTCAAAGCTTTGTGAAACTGCAGCTTTTATGTAACTTTTACTAAATAATTATTGATAAAATTGTCACATCTTTATATTACAGAGACATTTATTTGACCAACAAAGTTCTTCTGGCTGGAAATGAAACAAATAACTGAATAAAAAAGAACACTAAGTTATCATGTTTAAGACATTAATGATAATTTCAACTATTTCTATGATTTCTTTTTTAAATTGTAATGCCCACAATTATTCATTGTGATATATTGTGATATATTTTAAAGAATCTGTAATTGGATAAAAGTTGTTGGAAGAAGATGTGTTGATGACTTTGAACTGAGGCTTTTGTCCATAAAAATAATAAAAACAAAAGGATAAATTAAAGAAGCAAACTATGTCCATTTACAAAAATACTGCAGAAAGTTGGGAAATGTTCAGAATTTACCTCCAAACATTCTGCTGTGAATCCAAACCTCATATTTTATTGTTAAAACTACGTAAGGGGAGATTTAAGGGAAACGTTTATCAGATTAATGAGCAGAAAGACCAGAAACCGGTCAGACCGCAACTTGTTTAAATGGAATCACACATTCTCATCTTATCACTCTGGCTGTTTTTCCCACAACATAAAAGCAGGAAATGTTTTCTCTAGAAGCTTCCAGGAAGTTGCTCGATAGCAGCAAATTAAGCAGTTACGTTTCCAAAACCGTCGCTTATCTTTCAGCCTCAAAGAATTTCAGAAATGACCCTGAATAAATCATTTACTGCTTTTACAGTGACTTTTAGTTAACTAAAATGTGCTGATCTTTTCCTTCTCTTCACAGAGAGTCTAATGGATACCTCTTCAAAATATTTGGTCACAATTTCTTCCATGGTTTTCCAGAAACAAGGGGCAGCTCAACTAACCCACTCTCTTGTATCACTTTCTATAAAACAGGTTTTACATTTTAGCTTTTATTCATGCCAAAATCTTTTTTACAGTTATGTGTTCATTTTCTTATTAATATGATGTATAGTTACGCTAGTTCCTGCTTTTCTTCAAGCTTTTATTACAAAACAAGTATTTTATACCAGCACTAAACAGTCAGGACTGCACTGAAGTTAAGTGAATTTTTTGAGCTTACTAATTTATTTTATGCCTCAGATGAAATCAGTATCATGGCCATATTAGTTGATGTTCCTGTTAAATAAACAAACACATTTTTACCAAAAGAACCCAACTGTACCAGTTAATGTCACTTTTTACAAAACATACCTATTAAACTAAACTTTTATAACATCCTGTGCTCATTTTTCTCTTATAAATACGCCGATATTAACCAGCATGAGGGCTCGAGGAAAAGAAAACTGGGTCAGTTGGGCTTCTGTTGTCTCAAAGGGTCCATTAAGTCCATTATGCATGCAGCACAGAAGACAGTAGCGTCACTGTTTTGCACAAAAACCTGTCTCCATCCAGGTTTTCTGCCTTGAAACGTTCAATTATTACAACACTCATGTCCTGCTTTCACTGTCTGATAAACCAGCCTGTCTTATATAAGGAACATGTAACTGCCTCGTTGGAAGAAAACTCACCTTTTTACCAAAGAATCCAACCTGTTGTGTTTAGGATCCTTCTAGCCGACGTCCCTACTCTTTCTTCTTGTACTCCCTGACTGTCTCCACTGTCCCTATCGATTAAAGCACAAAACAAACCCTGAAAACCAACATAATCTTTCTTATTGGCATTTCTTACCATAAACATGTTAAAAAAAATCTCTTCATTTGTGTCATTTTACTGCAGCAAAAACACTTCAAAAAGGTTCAAACTGGGCCTCCTAGAGTTTTAAAATAATAAAAATTAAGGAGAAACTTCACAGATTTACTTCATTTCAAACAAGAAGATTTGAAAAATAGAGTATATTTGTATGAATTTATTTAATTTGAAACCATTTGATGACTAGAATTATGAACAAGTTGCCAAATGTTTGTTTTTTTAAAAGTTCCTTCTGTGTCAAGTATGTAAAGGAGATATTGTGATACAGGTAACGGCTTTGTTTACGTTTTTGCCCAAGTTCCGACTTACGGTGAAAATCGACTTACGTTAACCTATAGGAACGGAACTCCGATGTAAATCTAGGACCCCCTGTAATTGATTTTGCCTAGTCTTATTTTAGTTTAAGTTTATTTCGGAAAATTATTGTATTTAATCTTATCGCTGGTCTACATTTTAGGCACTTCTGTCAGTTTGTTTTTTCTGATCAATATCATGCACAAGCAGTTTTCTTCTTATCTGAAATTGTCCAAAAAACACAACATTGAGTTGCTACAACATTATGTCAATACAACCTATCAAAATAAGAGATCTGAAGCCAGAAAATAATATTTCTTGCAGCAGTATGTCCCTTGAGCACATCTTCAGTTGCTAAAAATGTGGATTTTAGAGTTTGAGAGTCGCACGAAACACAAAAAGCACAAAATATGATGACTGTAGAAAAGCAAGCGGTTTATTAGAAGGGGAAACATGAGGACAAAAGATGGCTTTGTTCATTCCTGTCAAAATCTACAGGGAATAGAAATGTGCTGAAAAGTAAAAGAGCCCAACAGCACCGCAAAATTAACTCATGAAGGAATTCCCCCCTCTTAGCGTCCGAGCCCTGCCCTCCGTTTGTTCACCCACCACGAGCTCCAATCCGTCGCCTCGGTGGGAATGGAGCAGCTCAGGACTCAACCAGCTGCAAGACAAAGTGGGAAAAGGGGGGAAAAAAAGAAGGTTCAGGTGAATCATGGTGAAAATGCAACAAGCCATGACTAATATTAAAACTTTCTTGGTCATTTAAATGCTGGAGCTGTCAGAAAAGGAAAAAAAATATCCCTCCTGTCCAGCTCTCAGTCCAATTAAACCGGAGTTCGCTTTAAAGTGCACACTGAAAAGTTCACTCAAGGCGAACAAAACAAATAGCAGCCAGGTTCGACTCCGCATGTGTTCATTTACAGCTTTCAGAAAGTGACAAAGTTACAGAGGCACAGTGCCGAAAGCAAAGGCAAATTCAGCATGAAATTGTCTCATCGTGTTGAATAAGAGACTGAAATCTGCCCCCTGGGAATGCCGAACATCTGCTATTGTTTTTCATCATAACAGCCCCGAGAGAATAAAAGCACATCAGTATTCAAGAGGAAGAGGAGGCGGCGGAGTCGACACACAAGATGTTTCCACCGAACACAAACACCAGGTGAATACAGAGCAGCAGGAAACTAATGGGTCAAGGAGGAACAGAGGAGTCGAATCCCTCGAAGCTCCATTTCAAAAGAAAATCTGGAGGCTGCGTAGACTAAAGGGAAAAGACGGCTAAATATCAAACAACAATCTGCGTTTAAAACACATCATGAACAGAAGGCAACAAAAAGAAGGTAATAAAGGTCTTTCCTTTCGATGCATCTACTCAGTGTGGAGGCGCTCTTTGTTTCTGAGATTGCTTTGGCCTTTTAAGATCACATCCTTGATAACATGCTGCGACGTGAAAGCACTGCCATGAAACAAAAATGGGTAAAAAGAAAAATAAGACACCGCAGGGAGCTGCAGGAACAAAGGCCTGAACCAAAAACATTTCCTACAAGTATTTTCTCCGAAGGTTTGAGCGACCGGCATCCTTCAACTCGCCTCTTTGATCCGTTTTGCTTCAGACGTCAGAGCTGACGCTGAGACTCAAAGCATCGACGCAAGAACTTCATCTAAACACAACTAAAATCTAAAAAAATAAAACCAAACTGTATCCACCCGAACACAAACTTTATTCAGCACAGGTGACTTCAAAGTAGAATTCTCACCATGTGATCTGTTACAGGTTACATTCATGTCTGTCTGGGGCTGTTCTTCAGATCTAAAAGCTCATTACTTCTTCATTTTATCCTAACTGTGCAAAAATGTTGCCATAATTACAGCAAAAATTCTTAAGTTAAGGACAAAAACATGTTTTGTGGAGTCACAGGGACCTTCAACCATTAATTTCTGAAGTGAATGTTGAGCCATATTTGAAGAAATTTCCTAAAAATGTCCAAATGAGACCACGTTTACAGGAACAGAGGTCAGTCCCAATCCCCATCTCAGCAGAATCTGTGGCAGGACGTTCAGGATGCAAATACTGAATGATCTCCTAAATCAGTAAGTGGCAGCAAAGATATACACTACCGTTCAAAAGTTTGGGATCACTCAGATAATTTCATATTTCCCATGAAAACTCACACTTTTACCCATGTGCTAACATAACTGCACAAGGGTTTTCTAATCATCAATGAGCCTTTCAACACCATTAGCTAACACAATGTAGCATTAGAACACAGGAGTGATGGTTGCTGGAAATGTTCCTCTGTACCCCTATGGAGATATTCCATTAAAAATCAGCCGTTTCCAGCTAGAATAGTCATTTACCACATTAACAATGTCTAGACTGGATTTATGATTCATTAAATGTTATCTTCATTGAAAAAAAAATATTTTCTTTCAAAAATAAGGACATTTCAAAGTGACCCCAAACTTTTGAACAATAGTTTAAGATCTGGTCGGAGGTCATTAAACACCATAGAAGTCTTTGTCATGGTGCCCGTTGCCATCTGAACTCCCACAATGCTCTCCTCTTGCCAACACTCACTGCCTGTTGCCTGAGTGACGCCTCCTTTGGTTGCTATAGAATCAAACACAAAGGCTCCACCTGAAGGAACAACCAAGTACTACAGATAATTAACATTTTGTGATATCACGTAGGGGCTGTACAGTGGATGGTGGTTAGCACTGTCGCCTTGCAGCAAGAAGATCCCTGTTTGCGTCCCGGCCTTTCTGGGACCTTTCTGCATGGAGTTTGCATGTTCTCCCTGTGCATGCTTGGGTTTTCTCCGACTTCTTCCCACAGTCCAAAAGCATGCTGAGGTTAATTGGTGATTCTAAATTGTCGTTAGGTGTGAATGCGAGTGTGACTGTCTCTGTATGTAGCCCTGTGATAGACTGAAGACTTGCCTTTGCCCTAAGTCATTAGCCGTGATGCTAATGAGGATGAAGCATGTACAGATTATGGATGAATGGATTAATAAAGTATTTCTATTCTATTCTAATGCTACAGGACATAGCTCAGACTTGTGCCGTGTTGAAACTAAGATAAAAACCTAGTATGAATGCAACTTTACAGAAAAATGGCCGTTCAGATATGAAGCTAAACGGCTCAGATGCTGTTGGATAAATGGAATAGAGTACGTTTTCTCCATCAGTTTCCTACCAGAACTTTCTGACCATCTACTTAACATTAAGGAACAACTTGGGGGCAGAAACGTATTTTTTTTTTCTCTCAATGCATTTAGAACGATTCAGTCAAGCATACACATTTGGATTGGTTTTAATAACTTTGGTGCACTTCAAGTGTTCATTATCTAGGAAAATGTATCAGACCGGGCACTGAGTATCGGGATATGCTAACTATTAAATGACTTGGACTGAACTGGGAGACATCCTGACATTCTCTGCAAACTACCAAAAGGACAACAAAGCCGTGAATATCCGTAAATCCCATGCTACAGTGACAAACATGCAATAAATAACCACAGCAGCAAACAGCCAGATGTCATCCATTACCCACAGTTCCAGCACATTTTCTCCACATCTAGTTTTTGTACATTTCACAATAACATGGTGGGAAAGTCCGCAGATATGTTGTTGTAAAGAGAAACTGAGAATCTTCAGACACTTAGTGGTAATGTGCCGAAAAGTCAGTGAATGTGGAGACTGGGATTGGGCCATAAAGTCTCGACTAACTGCTGTTGATGGTGACGAGGTATAAATACTGCTTCTAAGTTATCGTTTTATTTTTTAAAATTTTAACAAAAACTTTACCAATTTGATAAAAATAAAAGAACTGCAATTTTCCTGTTACCAGATTCAAATAATCAGTATGCAATCTGTAACTATATGGTCAATTAAACGCCATTAAACTGACTTTTTGGCCACTTGAGGGCAGCAGAAACAAGCTGTATCTACAAACACAGAGTGTCATCACCTTCAAAATTCACATGGTGAATTTTTTTGCAGACAGCTGCTTATTCTTCATTATGAGGCTATCTGGGGAATGTAGGACCAATAATCTCTCTCTTTTAGCTCTTTTTTTGGTCTCTACCAAATCTTCAAAGAAATATATCCACTGCTAGCTGCTAACTGGCTATGTGTCTAGAGCTTTTGCACTGAAAGTCACTTTTCAGACATGGAATATGTAACACTGCTGCTTCATTAATCTCTTAATGTGACTACATGAAGCTTTGATTTGTTCTGTATTGAAAAAGTGATACTGAAATGTTATTAGCTTGCGGGACTTTTTCAGTAAAAGCAAGCATTTAGACATGAAACACGAAAACAAAAAGAAGGTTTAAGAGGGTCTAGAGAGAGCTGTAAAAGTGGAAAAAAACAGTTAATTTTGAGGTTGACCAACTAAGGAATGAGCTGAATCTCACTATTAAGCTCTGAAAAGTTGAGAATAAGCTGCAGATTTCTTCGATAATGGAGGTTTATCCCAACAGATTATCTTGTACACACAATGTTCACATTAACAATCACTTTGCAATCATAAAATATCAATTACAGCTGCTCTTTCTTCATTACTCATAAAGTTTGGTCTTCATCACATTCAGCAACCAAAAACACCTTCATACTTCAGTGCCTCGTTACACATCAATTAACACAACAATTAAAGAGGCTTGTCTCATCAGTTCACCGCAGTGTGCACATACGTGGTGTGACCGACATCCTCATTCCCTCCTGCAGATTCAGACATGCAAACTCATCCGGCAAATCCAATTCCTCGGAAAGAGTTCGGTCCAATAAAATTCCACATCGACAAGAAATAACACGCAGCAGCAGCAGTAAAATAACGTGTTGCAACCAAAACCTCCTGCGGTGGCTCAGCAGACATCACAGCAAGTGCATTCTGATTTAACAGTTAATCATTTCAATCCATTACTGCCTTAATTCCCAACCTGTTCAGTCTTTGTAATGTCTAAAGTGTCATCTGAGTTCAAGATTACGAGCACAGTCCAGATTACTATAAAGTCTCCACTGGACGTAGATCTAAGACGTCATTTGACCATCCTGATTCGTCACTTCAGTGGTGAGATTGGAGCAACAGCAACACTGAAAACATGCTGCTGTGATGGAAAAACAGGTTTTTTTTATGAGCAAGACAAATCATTGTTTGCTTTAAGCCCAAAAACAGTCAAGTTTCCAGATGAACCATTGAGCAAATTTGAAGTAAACTGAAATGATGCAAAAAATCCAAAAACAAAAAAAGCAGATGAGGCTCGTTTCCATTAACTGATTGGAAGAAAACAAACCAAGCTGCGTAGTGTCATCAGAGGGCTAAATGGTTGTAATAAACTGGGTAGAAGAAGCTGGAAACAAAACCAGTTGTTTGTCAAATGCTAAAAAAAAACTTCAAAGTAGAATAATTCCAGCTGGTATTGGACATGCTTCATGCTGTCTGGACACAAAAACAACAGAAGTAGTGGAAAATGCTGATTAATCGTGAGTTAAATGCACTCTACGTCAGAACTTCATTAGAAAAAGGTGTTTCCATTAACAATGAAGTGCATAAACTTGTTGGAGAGAAAGTAAAAATCAGTCTCAAACAAGTGTAAAAACTTCCTTGCAAAATCGGAGAAATATTTTTTCGACGATGTTACGACTACTGTGGGTTACTTAGATGAAATCAGGAATATTGTGAGCTACACTGTAGATTAGAACTTTCTTTAAAAGCCTTCTTAATATTTTGACAACGGATATCATTAAAGTAAGTTAAATTCCTTGTTCGGTTCATCCATGGATGAGCTGACAACTTTCAATTATTCACTTTGAAGAAAACTTAGAAACGTGACGATTCTCAGGATCATAAGGAGATTATTTTGTACACCGATTTCCAGAAACACATCAGGGACTGAAATTCTTAAAAGTCATACGAAATACAGTATAAAAATACATTTATGATGTATTTTTATATGTGCTCTTGCCTGATCGAGTTATGACTCAGAAGAAATATGCATGTCGATGCCAACTGCAGCAGTTGGCCGCCGAGGGTTTTAAAGTGGCTGAATTGCCTCCTCGAGCTGCGCATCACGGAGGCCGAACTACGGCAAAATAACAGCAACTAACCTCCTGTTCCTAGAACACCTGAACCTTCCACAACATCTTTCACAACATATTATATACCTCACCTGTCCTCGATGCCCCACTGGGGAGTTTTGCTATAGACTGAAGGCTGCTGGTTTAGGCTGTGATTAGAACTATCACAAAGTCCACAGATCTCAAGAGTATAAAAGCACATTCTGGATTTTACCTTCATTAATTGATCAGTCCCGTTTTTCCATCTTTAACTTTTCAGTATCAAGTTCTTTTCCATTGAAACGGGTTCTTAATAACCTGGCAATAGCCAGATTAATAATTGTGTAGTACTTGATAGTACTCCACAATATCAATCTGGGACCGCTCTATGTAAATCCGTTCGGAGGAAAGAGGCACGGATTGGACAATGCAACAGTATGTCCCGCCTCTGACAGGTTTGTTTTTAGCCAATCGCGGCGACCCTTTGAAGTTTCTTCACAACGAGCGGAGCCAATTGGTAGATTAAACTCTTACCAAAACCCGTAGGTAAAAAACCACAAACATCTTTACCATCCAGAAATGCGCAAAGCGCCTCTCGTTGTTCTTCCTTCAAAGAAGCGATAGGAGATTCAGCTAAAACTGATTTAATAGCAGCATCTACACGATCGTTGTCCTCCGTTGCCATGTTTGTTTTGATCTACTGGCGCTTGGTGTTGTCGTCACACCCGGATATCCCGCCCCACACACGAATACTGCTGCGTGATTGGCCGCGAACCAACTTGGTGCTGTACGAAAAGTGAAGGCGGGAGCGGAGCAAGATGGTTTCTTGAGAGATTTGTGAACTCACAAATATCACGAGAAATCAACTTGCTGGCAAGGTTAGGTTCTTAAGTTTTATGACACTTCATGGAAACTAAGAGCTTCAGTTCTCTCTCAGGGCTACAAGAGAACATATCAAAGGTCACTGAAAATGATTAACAGGTTTGGCATTAAAATGCATTCAGGCTTAAGGAAGTAAAAGGAGAAGGAGGAAGTACAAGATGTGATTAAAAAAGGTTAGAGACTGTTAAAGATGTATGTCTGCATCCCATTCAAGGTCGTGCAACATACACTACCGTTCAAAAGTTTGGGGTCACCCAGACAATTTCATGTTCTCCGTGAAAACTCACACTTTTACCCATGTGCTAACATAAATGCTCAAGGGTTTTCTAATCATCAATGAGCCTTTCAGCACCATTAGCTAACACAATGTAGCATTAGAACACAGGAGTGATGGTTGCTGGAAATGTTCCTCTGTACCCCTATGGAGATATTCCATTAAAAATCAACCGTTTCCAGCTAGGATAGTCATTTACCACATTAACAATTTCCAGACTTGATTTAGAATTCATTTACTGTCATCTTCATCAAAAAAATAATTTTATATCAGAATAAAGACATTTCAAAGTGACCCCAAACTTTTGAACAGTAATGTATGTAAGTCGTATCTGTCCTGATCTCGCACATTTTTGTAACAATTTGTTGGGGCACATTCGGGATTTTTCAATGGAGCTCAAACTTTTACAGAAAGCAAACATCTGTGTCAGTCAGCTGCTGGATGATCCAACATTCAGGCTGAAGATCATCATCATGGTGACCAGAGGTGGGTCTGCGGCTACCCAAGACAAGAAACAGCAGTTTTTATAGTTCCACAGTGGTCAAGATCAGAAAACTCACATTTGGTTCAGGAGCACCACTCTTGTTTTCTTGTACAGGGTGCCCCTAAAGTCTGGACACACAGGAAATCTCATTAACTATCATTTCTTTGCCTCCACAGATTAAATACGTCTTTGTTGAAAGAAGAAAGAGTTGAACTGGTACTTCTCAGTGAACAAGAAAGATGGATACATCAAAAGATAGGGTAAGTAGAGTTAGGGTAGGGTTAGAGTTAGGGTTAGTAGGGAATTTTATGCACGTCATCCAAGGAAGATGGTTACTTGGCCTTTTCATGGTGGTGAATATGGTTAAAACGTTCATAGAAACAGGTAGTGTCATGCACAAACCCAATTCTGGGCGACCAAATGTATCAGCCGAAACGAAAGAATTGGTCATGGCTAAAATTCGCGCCAGCCCCAAACAAGCACTGCCCTAACCTCAACCCTACTAACCTTAAGCCTACTAACCCTACCTCTAACCCTACTAACCTTAACTCTAAGCCTACTAGCCCTAACTCTACGAACCCTAACCATATCCTTCAAAATGTCCATCCTTCACGTCCACTGACAAGTACCACTTCAACTCTTTCCTCTTTCGACAGAGACATATTTAATCTGTGGGGGCAAAAAATATATATAGTTAGAGATTTCCTATGTGTCCAGACTTTAGACACCAGGAATTTGTCATCAAGCATCAAGGTAGAATTCAACTGTAACATCCATTGCAAATAACGTAAACTGTGTAACTGGACCACGTCATCAGACCAGTGAGGTCAACCCAATCGTTGCTCTCCATCATTTGGCTCTTTATGATGTCTTCCTCTTCTCCGAAATGAAATTTAAGCCAAATATTCGCCAATTTTGACACAATTTAGGAGATTTGACGCTTACAGTAAATGGTGCTTGACATGCATACATAAATGGACTTCCACAGAGCATTACAAGGGCAGCAGGAGCACTGGGAGCAGAGCATCACTGCACAAGGAAACTAACTTAAAAGCGAAAGCTGCCAAATGTAAATCCAGCAGGATTTTTGGATTTTTACAAGCGCAGTCTCTCAATTTTTTGATCACACTTGGTACAGTTGGATTGGAAAAACCAGGAGATCAACTGAAAGAACATGAGAATCAAAAGACTAAAAAGAAAACCAAGGCAAAGTCATCGATTAAACAAGAGCAAACCTGTCCAGTGACGGCAAACAATATGCAACAAAAGTCAATATTTTCAAACACCTTCTGGTGAAGAGCATCTATCAACATGTAGGCGGCACTCTGCTCTGCTAAATGTCAGAACCTTCAATCTCACTTGTTTACAGTGAAAGGCGGCAGAAGCAGCAGAAGGATGGTGTCAGTTAATCACTTCTTCTCTTTCAGGCTTGGATTTGGTGATGAAGAGTAATATAATTTGACTCCTTTCTGTTGCTACAACAGTGATTTGAGTCTCCATCTTCCTCGTTAAAGTTACATTTTGTTGCCACTCTGACACTCGATCAACTCTTGTATAATCTCCACCACTGAGGGGAAAATGAAGCCACTCGAAGGGGAAGGAAGAAAAATTTTAAATGAAGAACACTTGGTCTTTACAGGCGGTGGCACGAGCGGGGACTTCCGTTGCAGCAGTGAAGGCAGCAACGATGGAGGCGAAGACGACATTGGGACTCTGGGCGGCGTCGATGGCTGTGTGGATGCCTCTGGCACTGTAGTACTTGACCAGAGGGGCGGTCTGCCGGTGGTAGGCGTCCAGACGGGAATGAAGCGTTGTCTCGTTGTCGTCACTGCGACGAATCAGCGGCTCACCTGTCACCTGAGAGCAGGAATCATATGAGGAGGCTCACAAAGAGGAGAACAAACATTCAGCTCATAACCAAAGTCAGGTCAGCAGGCTTTAGTTTCTGTGCAATGATCTCCTGTCTGCTTTTCTTCTCAGACAAATTACTTGTTGCTGCTCTGAAAGCCATCTGTTCGATTATTTTACCAAAACAAAGAGCATTAAAGCCTTTCCTTTCTAGGCCAAATGATTGTGTGTCACTGCGAGCGGAGCTTTGTTTACAGAAAGTTGCACATTTATACAAAGCAAGGATGTCCTGATTTGGGTTTTTTGATCCAATCTGAGTCATTTATTATGCACAGACTTTTTGGCGCATTTCCACTAAGTGTGTGAGGGCTCTGATAGACACACTATTGTGCATGTTATCTGTGAGTCAGTATGTCAGCAGACTTTCTTGAGGGAGTTAGCCCATTGTTCATAGTAAAATTAGTGACAAATACAGTGCCTATAAAAAAAGTATTCAAACCCTCTTGGAAGTTTTTCCTTTTTATTGGTTTTCAACATTGAATTATGATTTACTAAATGTGGCTTTTTTGACAAGAATTTACGGCAAACAACTCTTTCTGGTTAAAGTGAAAACAGACTTCTACAAAGGAATTGCAAAAACCTCAATTTCAAAACTGCTGTTTGCTAATCAGCATGGTGGTGGCAGCATCAAGATGCAAGGACGTGAATCAAGTTCTGGAAGGCTTGTAAAGGTAGAAGGTGAAATTAATGCTGCAAAGTGTGACGAAATTGCAATTTCGCATACTCTTCTATGCACAAGATTTGTTTTCCAGCAAGACAATGAGTCAAAACATTCAGTCGAAGCTACACGGAAACGGTTAAACGACAAACTTTGGAAACAAAGCTGCTTCCAGATAGGATTTAAACTGTCTCTATGTTCGTTGTGATTCTTCACGGTCTAATCATGTAAGATTTCAGGCTTGATGACCAGAGGTTAATTCAGCATGCATAATGAATTAAAGCCATTCCCGACCTTGTTGCCTCTGCTAGTCTCTGGTCTTATTTCTTGCCATTGCTGCTCCTCCTTTGTATTTTCTACAACTGAGCAACCAATTCCCTGCTTTGTGTTTACATCAGCAGTTGCATCCCCAATGTACTTTAATGGACATTTACAGATGTTCTAGTATGTACCTGAGAAACACTCATCTGGATGCGAATCATTGTTTTAAAATAAAATAGTATCAGTGTGGATGTGGCCCGAAACACTCTCTGTAACCTTGATGTTACATTAACATTATTTATAACTGGTTTGAAGTAATGAGTTTAAAAATTTGCGTGACAACTCGGGCTGGGACTTCCCACTAATATCGAACAATTACAGAAAAAATAAAGTATTAAAAATTGGATCATATTTTTCTCAGGTCCCTAATTTCTTGCACACCGGTAACACTGATGCACACTCCAGCCCAGTAGGTGGCGGTAATGAACCTAAAGTCTGTTTTCCAGCTGACAGTTCCTATTGAGTGATGTCAGCGGACAAGAAAGTTTGGTGAACAGTTATAGAAGACGAGACTGCATTGAGCTCGTTTGGCACAAAGTTTTCTTTTAAAAATCTCCCTGATGTCAGCTTGGATAAAATCGTGTTTGTGTGCAAATTGTGCAGCAAAGAGTTTTCTGATCACCGCAGCACTTCAAGCCGACAGTGTCACCTCAATGTAAAACATGTTGCTGTAAGCACCAGAGCTAACATTAGCTATGACTGTCCTGCTACTGGCTAACTGTGTAGCCATCCCATAATAGACCACTTTTTAAGACATTGAAAGTGCTTGAGTTTACAAAAACTTTTAAAATGTTGAATATAATTGCACTTTAGTTTGCAGACAAATGAAAAATACACATAAATATTTATGAAACAAACGTTTTTGTTGTTTAAGTTCACATATATGTCTATTCATCAATTCAGTCATCAACTAAACTTTATGCGAATTGGAACAGTTTTGCTTATTGTGTCAAATATTACTGTTTGACAAAAAGTGATTAATTACAAAGCCTAATTGATTAGATTAATTTTTTTAATCACATCCTACCACTAGTAACTTCTCATCAAAGAGGAAAGCAGTTGTGAATTCCCTTCTGGTGAATATTCTAATAATTCTTGATCATAAAGACATCTAAACCGTATAAAATAAACTGCCCAACACCCAATTATAGTTCAATCCACTGTATACCTGAATTAACATCTCAAACGAGCAGCTACTTTTTCTTTGTTAGTCATCAACATGTCTGTGCTCAAACTCTATGAAATCTTCAAAGGTTTACTGATTACATAACTTCCACCCTCATGTTTGTTTTACACTGGAACTTTTTCAAACCCACTTAATAGAAACTACTAATTTCATGTCTGAGCATGAACCCTTTCATCTCTTACAATGTTCAAAATACCTTCTCCTCAGGGCTGCCTGCATGTATGAGTTTATCTTCATACACCATTGGCTAATCATGATTGAATCATTTGTCTACACTTGTCCCAGCTACAAAAAACAAAAGGTTTTCTATTTGTTGTAACTGCAAAGTGCTGATTGAACCAACAACAAACAAATCTGCCATCTGCTGAACTGAAGTCATTCAGTGCTGCTAAGCTTCACAAATTCAGCAGGGAGATGACACAGGGTGACTTAACATATGACTTTTGCTCTTCTATTTAACCCACATGTAATCACTTCCTACTGCATTAATACAGGGAATCTTTAAAATACAGCAGCTTCTGTCATCACACATTAGATTAATATTCCTCCATTGAGTGGCACAACCAAGCAGATGGGTTCTCTGATGGAGAAAAAACATAATCTACCTCATATTTGATATATCTCAGCTACGTTAGATTATTAAAATCTCTCCACAATTACTAATTTAACCCCTAAAAACACATTTGTGTGCATCAAAGTTACATATTTAAAAGTTTTCTTCCATAAAAACAACCCCTCTCTGACCTAAAATGGCTGAGATGTAACTTTTACACCATTGTTTCCTCTAGAATGTGCACTGGTTGTAGCTCGAGCACACCAGCTCCCCTACGACTGTAAAATTACTCTACGCTGCACAATGACAAGGTGTTATTTTGCAGAAATTCAGTCATAAACGTTCAAGCTGGAAATTAATTTTGAAGAAGAAAAACGGTCCAGAGAGCTCCACCCTTGGAGGAATGGGATTTGTTCTTTAAGTTTGTTATGAATGAAACCCCGGAATTTGCAGTTTCAAGGTGGACTCTTTATCAAGAGCAGTAAGAAAACGGTCTGATAGTTTTGTTTTCTGCACTAAGATTCTGCACGATCCAGCTCCTAGCATGCTTCCTCCCTGCATCATTAACAGCCAATCATATCAATACAATGGAGGAACTTTAACCTCAGAGCAATAAAATACAGGCATGTCATTGGGAAATTACCAAATAAGTGAATTCTTGGAAGCAAGGGAGCGGAGCGACCGAGCTGGGGGGAGGGTTTAGGAAACCTTTGAAATTTAAAGGCTGAAATGGTGCATTCTGGTGAACTCTGACACCTAGAATTCTTTAAACATGAAGGCTTAAAAAAATGTCTGTATGGGACCTTCTAGGCACCCCCCAAAAACAGCACAAAGTCATGTTAATGTGATGAAACCAAATATTTATACTGGATTCAAATTTGAATGAGCCACATGAAGTCATCACTATGTGTGCTTTCCGATCGACCATGGGAGTGAGCCTCTTCTGTTGAGGAACTTGTGGGGCAATGCCACTGGGTTGTTGCAAGCATAGACATAATAAAGAGTAGACGCCGCATCAACCACTACTGTCCACTGGGGCTGACGAGCGGTGGGGCCGCCATCTTGGTCCGGTCAGCCGCTCCACTCACCGCTGTTTGACAGCACATTTAATCTATCTTAACTCTGAATATTAAACTGATTTTCACGCATTTTTATTTTTATTTTTTTGCTGCAAACATCATACATGGAGCTATGCTACAGGACAAATGGTTCGGCGTATTTTAATATTCATAGCGGGAATAATAGATAATAATAATAATAATAGGTAATAGAATATTCTGATATTAAGCTCGACTGTAGACAGGTATTTTGCAAACACTGTAAACACACACACACTAATATATGTTAGAGAAGCAGATAATGGCAGTAAAGTCAATTATTTTAATAATTTGAAGAGACAATATATGATTACGCTATATATACATATATAAACAAAATACTGACTAATGAACACATTTCTATATAAAACAATATATATATATATATATATATATATATATATTATCATTTTCTGATATATCTTTTTAATATATATGTATGAATTATATTGATAGTCTATATATGATTTATATAATAATTTTCTCTGATATATTGATTATATTAATATTCCATCTATGATTTATATATATTCATTTTCTCAGATATATAACTTCTATCTATATGTATGTATATATATATTGTAATCATATATTGTCTCTTCAAATTATTAAAATAGGCTAATTGACTTTACTGCCATTATCTGCTTCTCTAACATATATTAGTGTGTGTGTGTGTGTGTGTGTGTGTGTTTACAGTGTTTGCAAAAATCCTGTCTACAGTCGAGCTTAATATCAGAATATTCTATTACTGTTAATCCCGCTATGAATATTAAAATACGCTGAACCATTTGTCCTGTATCATAGCTACATGTATGACATTTGCAGCAAAAAATAAAAATAAAAACGCGTGAAAATCATTTTAATATTCAGAGTTAAGATGGATTAAATGCGCTGTCAAACAGCGCTGAGTGGAGCGGGTGATCGGACCAAGAGGGCGGCCGTATTTCTCGCTGCGCAGCAGCCCGAGCGGCGTCTACTCTTTACTAAGTCTATGGTTGCAAGTACACACTACTGATCCCGTATGTTTGGTCCTGTTGTCGCGTCTCTTCCCTCCGCCGGGTGAAAAAATTGCTGGGGATTTGGTGGTTAGAGTGCTTTTCGTACAATTTCCTGGCACGATTTTTCGTTTTCATGTGGTTTATCAGCACTTGGCATCCTCTGTCGCTGTATTTTGTCTCATCGTCGCACACCATGCACCTCGCTTTCCCAGCTACATCTAACTTTCGATAATGCTCTCCAATCGTTGTTTCCAACTTGTGCTTCTGCCAGCGCACTGTTGACAACTACGTGCGATCCAACCCTATACCCCTTACACCCTATATTTTTTTTCTCATCGAATTTGGGCGATTCACGTTGGGTCTCAAGATTGATACCTCGATACGCGAATTTTCGCGGATCCGCGACCAAATAACATGCCTGAAAATAAGTTCACCTTAAGTGCAGCTCCAGGTTTTACTTTCTTTCTTTTATATGCACTAAGGGGAAATCACTGCATGTATTTTTTATTTATGTGTAACTTTTTTAATTGTCTGTTTTTCAGCACTGGATTCACATTACAGTTATTACTCTTGATAAATAGGCTAAAGTGGTTAAGTTCAAATTAAACCTACTTTTTGCGTTAAAACTACGTAATTAAAAACATCTATTATTCATATTTATTCATGTATTGAACTGTGGTAAACTTTTCAGCTATATCGTCTTGCCCTACTGTAACGTGGCTGCTTATTTAGCTCACAATGTGTATTAAAATACCATACAGAGATGTTAACATTAAAAAAATGAATTTACACCAGACATTCTTTAAAATAACTACCAAAATCATGTTTGTCATTGAATCTGCAAGCCCTACACATAAAGCACTTTTACATTTGTACATTCTTTACATAGGACATTTTGCATTTTATATTTCTCTAATTGTTTGTTTCCATTTATTGCACATTTTTGCTTATTTATCTCCATTTATAGTGATGGAAACTGTACTGTACTGTGTACCGTTTACTGCTGTATTTTTCCCCTTACACACGCATTCAGCCTACTTATGTGCAATAATTGATACTTCATTCTCTTGTATATAGTCTTCTGTATAGTATTTTTTTAAAATTCACTTGTATATAATTTCTCTGCAATTTTTGCACTGTTATTATTCTTGTACTGTCTTTATACTTTTTCTTTGGAGCTGCAACAGTGAACTTTCCCCGTTATCTTAAACGGGGAAAGTTAAGATAAACTGAAAGTTTATCTTATCATATCTTTTTCTGCTGTAACAACCAAATTTCCCCTTGGGGATTAATAAAGAGGCTGCACAGCGGCTTGGTGGTTAGCACTGTCGCCTTGCAGCAAGAAGATCTCCAGTTTTGGTCCCGGCCTTCCCTGGATCTTTCTGCATGGAGTTTGCATCTTCTCCCTGTGCATGCGTGGGTTTTCTCTGACTTCCTCCCACAGTCCAAAAACATGCTGAGATTAATTGGTGATTCTAAATTGTCGTTAGTTGTGAATGCAAGTTGTGACTGTCTCTGTATGTAGCCCCTGTGGTAGACTGAAGACTTGCCTTTGTCCTAAGTCAGCTAGGACCCCATTAGCCGTGATGCTAATGAGGATGAAGCATGTACAAGATGATGGATGGATTAATAGAGTATTTCTATTCTATTCTAATGCTACAGGACATACTCAGACTTGTGCCATGTTGAAGCTGAGATTACAAACCTGGTATGACTGCGACTTTATAGAAAGTGGCCGTTCAGATATGAAGCTTAAACGCCGTAGATGCTGTTGGACTTAAGGGAATAGAGAGTACGTCTGACAAGGGGCCATGTTTATGATGTCTCTGGATCAAATAACAGCAATGGAGAGGCTTGTGACGTATTAATACAGATTAAACGTCGCTCCAGCACCAATTTCCGGGCCAGCAGTGGATTCTTAGGTAGGTGGCAGTTCAGCCCGAAGTGGTTTGTAAGTGGGCTGACGGCAGAAACTACTTACGCTCATCCTTCATTGGGCTCTTTGGGGGGGTTTGAACTCCTCGTGGTAGGAGCGTCCACCTCGGCTGAATGAATTCAGTCTGGGGAGAAGGAGGAAGACTGTGAGCGGAAACGAAGAGGACGGGGACAAGGACGGAGAAGAAATCAGAGGGAGAGCCAAGGAGGACGGATGAGGGTTTGACAGCCACCAGTGACTCACTAACTACTTAACCGTCCTTCTCACAGCCCACATGATGCCCTTGTCCTACTTGGGTTTGAAAAGGCACAGCCGGCCTCCTCCTCCTCACAAAGACCCCCCGCAGACAGAAAGATGGCTCTCTGCAAACTGACTGCTTTTTCTATTCACTTTCTATTTTCCAACTCCAAATAATGCAGAGCACTTACGGCGAAGAATAAAAAGATTTCACAACAATTTTGCTTTCAGAAATGTCGACACATGTTCAGATGAAGACGGCCGACTGTTCAACTCGTGGGTCAGCTTCAACCAGAGCACGGCATGTTCGTGTTAACGTTGGTAATTCTTTTAGGCAGATCACTGTTCGATGCACTGCGGAGTGAAGAAATCTGGAGGGGTGGAAACGCACCAAGAAGCAGAAGAATTGGAACTTTCTTTTTAAGTTCTCCGTGGCCTCAACACGTACGGCTTACATAACAAACATCAGGTCAGACTGAAAGTGGAGCTGAGAAATTTACTGGAAATGTTTCACAATGCAAGAGGACGTTATAAAAACAGGATGGCACAATGCAGCCGTCTGCTGCCTCAACATTACGACTGATCACGACACATTTATATGTCAGAGTTCATCAGCGCATTGTGCAAATGTTCTTTAACCAAAATCCACTGAAATTTAATAAAAGCAGTTTAGAAAAAGCATTGGGTGACACTTCAGATAGTCTTTATTTTACGCATCACTGTTCTGTGCAGCTTAGGTCATCCTTTTTAAAGCACTGCACATATTAAAATGTAATAATACATCAAATACTAAGTACATCAGAAGAACAGATGCTCCTGTAGCGTGACGGTACTTGTTTCTCCCCTGCAGGAATGTGCAACCCAAACATTTGTGCATGTTCAAGAATCACCTCTGTAGAAAAGGGACTGACTGATATTTTTTCAGGGCCGATACCCGATGACGGTTACAGGCGGTCCTCAAATTACGTTGGAGTTCCTTTCGTACAGCGCGACATAAGTCAATTTTCATCGTAAGTCAGAACTCTGATGAAAATGTAAACAAGGCCGTTACGTGCATTAAGATTGATCAGTTCATATTTGTCTGTGTTTTGCCCTGTTCCGAGCGTGTCAATTATATCTAATTTCACCTTCCATGGAGAGGGCTTTCTTTTCTTTGAAGGCACTGCCATCAGAACAGTCTGAGTGATGCTTGGGAGCCATAATGAAGGGCAAAAGTTAGTGAACGGAAGCACAATCCAAAGTGGTTTACAACTGGAGAAAGTAAACAAAGCCATCTTATAGTGCCACGTGATGACATATTCGTCCACTCTGCTCGCCAACTAGCTCCATGTAATCAGGTCCCGACTTGACGACAAAACGCCATAGGTCGAGGACGTCGTAAACCGAGGACCAGCTGTCTTGCTAAACAGGCGAGGCCGATAACCGATATTAGGAACTGATAAGCCATTAAATTCAATATTAAACATTAAATTTAATCTTATTAAGGAACTGATAAGCATTAAATTCAATGTTTACAATGTGACAGAAAAGAAACTTTTGATCAAAACTAGGCTAATCTCTCAATAAGGTTGACTTTAACTGAATATGTAAATTGTTTTTATGTGAGAGATTGATGAGTTTGTCTCCTGCAGTCTCTATTTTCTTAATCCGTCCCTGTTAATCACTTTTATTGTCCACTAAAGTCCATTAAAGCATTACTAATTGTTGCTCTTCAGATTCTGTTTCAGGTTAATCTGTTGCTGCCTTCTCACTGAGCCGCTAACCGTTAGCATAGCATTAGCCACTGTGAGAGAAGCTAACTTCCTGATTTGTGTTTCTGGTTCAGTTTTTCTGCTTGAGAGAAATTTCTAAGATAATAGAGTGATGACAGACAGAAAGAGGATGCTGCAGACCTGAAGCAGCGAGTTCAATCCAAAAATAATCGCTTTAAAAAAAATACAGATACAGATAATCACAAAAATGCCAACTGGAGAACATCATTTTGAGGGACATTTTTAGGGGAGGAAAAAGGTGCAAACTGCAGGATATTTATTTCTTAGCAGCCCTGACAAACTGTTTTATTGGTCACAACTGAAACCTTTAGTTTTGTTGGGGAAAATATTTGTTGTTGCACATTGACTCTTTGCACACAGAATGTGTTTTCTTGTTTTTACTTTTCTTAGTTGGTTTTTATTGTCTGTATACTTTTATTCTGTGCTTGTCTTGTTTTTATGGTCTCATGCCCTGAATGTTTTTTTATTTTTATTGTTTGTGCAGCAGAACCCCTCTTAATTTGAGTCAAATTTCTCCCATGGGAGACAAAAAAAAACAAAAAACTTTGACTTGACTTGAGAAGACATGTATTGAAAATCACTCTGTTCTATATGTCTAACTTAAAAATCTGCCAAAGATAAATTGCTTACAGTCTTAAAATTTTGCAAAAAAAATTCA